>NW_028172421.1:0-19234 GCF_963971535.1 Notolepis coatsorum
CCAGTGACAGCCCCCTCACCGCCTGCGACACCCCTGGCCTGCTCTCCGGTCCCCCTCACCGCCTGCGACACCCTGGCCTGCTCTCCGGTCCCCCTCACAGCCTGCCACACCCCTGGCCTGCTCTCCGGTCCCCCTCACCGCCTGCCACACCCCTGGCCTGCTCTCCGGTCCCCCTCACAGCCTGCCACACCCCTGGCCTGCTCTCCGGTCCCCCTCACAGCCTGCCACACCCTGGCCTGCTCTCCGGTCCCCCTCACCGCCTGCCACACCCCTGGCCTGCTCTCCGGTCCCCCTCACAGCCTGCCACACCCCTGGCCTGCTCTCCGGTCCCCCTCACAGCCTGCCACCCCTGGCCTGCTCTCCAGCCCCCTCACAGCCTGCCACACCCCTGGCCTGCTCTCCGGTCCCCCTCACAGCCTGCCACACCCCTGGCCTGCTCTCCGGTCCCCCTCACCGCCTGCCACACCCCTGGCCTGCTCTCCAGCCCCCTCACCGCCTGCCACACCCCTGGCCTGCTCTCCGGTCCCCCTCACAGCCTGCCACACCCTGGCCTGCTCTCCAGCCCCCCTCACAGCCTGCCACACCCCTGGCCCCGGTTAACCGTCTGTAGTGTGGCAGTGAAAGGGGTAACCTTCTGTATTGTCACAGTGAAAGGGTTAACCTTCTGTAGTGTGGTAGTGAAAGGTTAACCTTCTGTATTGTCGCAGTGAAAGGTTAACCTTCTGTAGTGTGGTTGTGAAAGGTTAACCTTCTGTAGTGTGGTAGTGAAAGGTTAACCTTCTGTAGTGTGGTAGTGAAAGGTTAACCTTCTGTATTGTCGCAGTGAAAGGTTAACCTTCTGTAGTGTGGTTGTGAAAGGGTTAACCTTCTGTAGTGTGGTAGTGAAAGGTTAACCTTCTGTATTGTCGCAGTGAAAGGTTAACCTTCTGTAGTGTGGTTGTGAAAGGGTTAACCGTCTGTAGTGTGGTTGTGAAAGGGTTAACCGTCTGTAGTGTGGTTGTGAAAGGGCTAACCATTTGGTAGTGTGGCAGTGAAAGGGTTCATCATCACAGCCAGTAACCAGGCTAACACTCTGTCTCCTGTACGGCTGCGGGCCGGTTGGCATGACTTCCTGGGTGCATGTGTTTTCATTTTTCTCCTGATTTTGTGAAAGTTTTTTCGCAAAGCACGCCGTGTGACACGTGTGACGTCAAAGGTGTAAATCCAATTTAACCGGCTGGAATCGATTGGGCGCACGGTGCGTTGTTGGAGAGACGGGCACACACAATGCGCGTGTTGACGCACATACGCACCTGCGTGCATGTATTAAACACATACTCACACACACACACACCCAGCGACACGCACGCACGCACGCACGCACGCACGCACGCACGCACGCACGCACGCACGCACGCACGCACGCACGCACACACACACACACACACACACACACACACACACACACACACACACACACACACACACACAACACACACACACACACACACACACACACACACACACACACACACACACACACACACACACACACACACACACACACACACACACACACACACACACACACACACACACACACACACCACACACACACACACACACACACACACACACACACAACACACACACACACACACACACACACACACACACACACACACACACACACACACACACACACACACACACACACACACACACACACACACACACACACACACACACACCACATCCTGCTCCAGCAGTATACTGTAGCTCCTTGCCACACTCTATAATCTCTCTAAAAAGAGTGGGAAGAAAGAGAGAGAGAGATACTCTGACATGAACCCTCGACGATGGCTGTTAACCCGAGCATGGAGGACCAGCCCTGCTTCCTTCACAAAGGCAAAGAGAACGGGGGATGAGGAGAAAACCCAGCTGAAAATCATATCCGTGCTCTAAGTCAATGGAGCCGAGGGGGAAAGGGGGGGTGTTTCACTGTCACACTCTCCAGCGAGGTGGTGGTGGTGGTGGTGCCCCCCCCCCCCCCCCCTGAGGGCAGAGGTGTAGCCGTATATACACTCTCTCTCATTCTCCTACACTCTCGGAGTCATTATCGCGTCTGGAATCAGGTGACACAACCAGACCGGTACTAATAGAACGGAGCGCAGGGGACTGGAACGAGCCGGAGAGGGAAACAAAGGAGGGGTGTAACGAGAGGAGGGAGAGAGATGGAAAGACATTGATCGCTGCGTAGGAGAGAGAGGAGGGGGGTGGTGGGGGGGGGGGAGACACTTGATTCAGACACAGGGGACAGAAAGGACAAGAGACTCCCAACTCTCACATAGCAGCACACCTGCACTTCCAGGGTGCTCCTAATCCCCCCGGCTGTGTCCATGGCAACACGGCCCCCTGCGGACACAACCCCAGTTAACCCCCGGAGACCCGCCGTCTACAACACAGACTCCAGCGGCTCCTACTTAATCTTTTCCACAGAAGGTTAACTGTTCACTACCACACTACAGAAGGTTAACCTTTCACTACCACACTACAGAAGGTTAACCTTTCACTACCACACTACAGAAGGTTAACCTTTCACTACCACACTACAGAAGGTTAACCTTTCACTACCACACTACAGAAGGTTAACCTTTTACTACCACACTACAGAAGGTTAACCTTTCACTACCACACTACAGAAGGTTAACCTTTTACTACCACACTACAGAAGGTTAACCTTTCACTACCACACTACAGAAGGTTAACCTTTCACTACCACACTACAGAAGGTTAACCTTTTACTACCACACTACAGAAGGTTAACCTTTCACTACCACACTACAGAAGATGAACCTTTCACTACCACACTACAGAAGGTTAACCTTTCACTACCACACTACAGAAGGTTAACCCTTTCACTACCACACTACAGAAGG
This sequence comes from Notolepis coatsorum, assembly GCF_963971535.1. Taxonomy (NCBI): domain Eukaryota; kingdom Metazoa; phylum Chordata; class Actinopteri; order Aulopiformes; family Paralepididae; genus Notolepis; species Notolepis coatsorum. The sequence continues at coordinate 2,919 of NW_028172421.1, forward strand.
TTAACCTTTCACTACCACACTACAGAAGGTTAACCTTTCACTACCACACTACAGAAGGTTAACCTTTCACTACCACACTACAGAAGGTTAACCTTTCACTACCACACTACAGCATGTTAATCCTTTCACTACCACACTACAGAAGGTTAACCCTTTCACTACCACACTACAGAAGGTTAACCTTTCACTACCACACTACAGAAGGTTAACCTTTCACTACCACACTACAGAATGTTAATCCTTTCACTACCACACTACAGACGGTTAACCTTTCACTACCACACTACAGAAGGTTAACCTTTCACTACAACACTACAGAAGGTTAACCTTTCACTACCACACTACAGAAGGTTAACCTTTCACTACCACACTACAGAATGTTAATCCTTTCACTACCACACTATAGAAGGTTAACCTTTCACTACCACACTACAGAAGGTTAACCTTTCACTACCACACTACAGAAGGTTATAACCTTTCACTACCACACTACAGAAGGTTAATCCTTTCACTACCACACTACAGAAGGTTAACCTTTCACTACCACACTACAGAAGGTTAACCTTTTACTACCACACTACAGAAGGTTAACCTTTCACTACCACACTACAGAAGGTTAACCTTTCACTACCACACTACAGAAGGTTAACCTTTCACTACCACACTACAGACGGTTAACCTTTCACTACCACACTACAGAAGGTTATAACCTTTCACTACCACACTACAGAAGGTTAATCCTTTCACTACCACACTACAGAAGGTTAACCTTTCACTACCACACTACAGAAGGTTATAACCTTTCACTACCACACTACAGAAGGTTAATCCTTTCACTACCACACTACAGAAGGTTAACCTTTCACTACCACACTACAGAAGGTTAACCTTTTACTACCACACTACAGAAGGTTAACCTTTCACTACCACACTACAGAAGGTTAACCTTTCACTACCACACTACAGAAGGTTAACCTTTCACTACCACACTACAGACGGTTAACCTTTCACTACCACACTACAGAAGGTTATAACCTTTCACTACCACACTACAGAAGGTTAATCCTTTCACTACCACACTACAGAAGGTTAACCTTTCACTACCACACTACATAAGGTTAACCTTTCACTACCACACTACAGAAGGTTAATCCTTTCACTACCACACTACAGAAGGTTAACCTTTCACTACCACACTACAGAAGGTTAACCTTTCACTACCACACTACAGAAGGTTAACCTTTCACTACCACACTACAGAAGGTTAACCTTTCACTACCACACTACAGAAGGTTAATCCTTTCACTACCACACTACAGAAGGTTAACCTTTCACTACCACACTACAGAAGGTTAACCTTTCACTACCACACTACAGAAGGTTAACCTTTCACTACCACACTACAGAAGGTTAACCTTTCACTACCACACTACAGAAGGTTAACCCTTTCACTACCACACTACAGACGGTTAACCTTTCACTACCACACTACAGAAGGTTAACCTTTCACTACCACACTACAGAAGTTTATCTTTCACTACCACACTACATAAGGTTAACCTTTCACTACCACACTACAGAAGGTTAACCTTTCACTACCACACTACAGAAGGTTAACCTTTCACCACCACACTACAGCAGGTTAACCTTTCACTACCACACTACAGAAGGTTAACCTTTCACTACCACACTACAGAAGGTTAACCTTTCACTACCACACTACAGAAGGTTAACCTTTCACTACCACACTACAGAAGGTTAAACTTTCACTAACACACTACAGAAGGTTAACCTTTCACTACCACACTACAGCATGTTAATCCTTTCACTACCACACTACAGAAGGTTAACCTTTCACTACCACACTACATAAGGTTAACCTTTCACTACCACACTACAGAATGTTAATCCTTTCACTACCACACTATAGAAGGTTAACCTTTCACTACCACACTACAGAAGGTTAACCTTTCACTACCACACTACAGAAGGTTAACCTTTCACTACCACACTACAGAAGGTTAACCTTTCACTACCACACTACAGAATGTTAACCCTTTCACTACCACACTACAGAAGGTTAACTGTTCACTACCACACTACAGAAGGTTAACCTTTCACTACCACACTACAGAAAGTTAACCTTTCACTACCACACTACAGAAGGTTAACCTTTCACTACCACACTACAGAAGGTTAACCTTTTACTACCACACTACAGAAGGTTAACCTTTCACTACCACACTACAGAAGGTTAACCTTTCACTACCACACTACAGAAGGTTATAACCTTTCACTACCACACTACAGAAGGTTAATCCTTTCACTAACACACTACAGAAGGTTAACCTTTCACTACCACACTACAGAAGGTTAACCTTTTACTACCACACTACAGAAGGTTAACCTTTCACTACCACACTACAGAAGGTTAACCTTTCACTACCACACTACAGAAGGTTAACCTTTCACTACCACACTACAGACGGTTAACCTTTCACTACCACACTACAGAAGGTTATAACCTTTCACTACCACACTACAGAAGGTTAATCCTTTCACTACCACACTACAGAAGGTTAACCTTTCACTACCACACTACAGAAGGTTAACCTTTCACTACCACACTACAGAAGGTTAACCTTTCACTACCACACTACAGAAGGTTAACCTTTCACTACCACACTACAGAAGGTTAATCCTTTCACTACCACACTACAGAAGGTTAACCTTTCACTACCACACTACAGAAGGTTAACCTTTCACTACCACACTACAGAAGGTTAACCTTTCACTACCACACTACAGAAGGTTAACCTTTCACTACCACACTACAGAAGGTTAACCTTTCACTACCACACTACAGAAGGTTAACCCTTTCACTACCACACTACAGACGGTTAACCTTTCACTACCACACTACAGAAGGTTAACCTTTCACTACCACACTACAGAAGTTTAACCTTTCACTACCACACTACAGAAGGTTAACCTTTCACTACCACACTACAGAAGGTTAACCTTTCACTACCACACTACAGAAGGTTAACCTTTCACCACCACACTACAGCAGGTTAACCTTTCACTACCACACTACAGAAGGTTAACCTTTCACTACCACACTACAGAAGGTTAACCTTTCACTACCACACTACAGAAGGTTAACATTTCACTACCACACTACAGAAGGTTAAACTTTCACTAACACACTACAGAAGGTTAACCTTTCACTACCACACTACAGCATGTTAATCCTTTCACTACCACACTACAGAAGGTTAACCTTTCACTACCACACTACAGAAGGTTAACCTTTCACTACCACACTACAGAAGGTTAACCTTTCACTACCACACTACAGAATGTTAATCCTTTCACTACCACACTACAGAAGGTTAACCTTTCACTACCACACTACAGAAGGTTAACCTTTCACTACCACACTACAGAAGGTTAACCTTTCACTACCACACTACAGAAGGTTAACCTTTCACTACCACACTACAGAAGGTTAACCCTTTCACTACCACACTACAGACGGTTAACCTTTCACTACCACACTACAGAAGGTTAACCTTTCACTACCACACTACAGAAGTTTAACCTTTCACTACCACACTACAGAAGGTTAACCTTTCACTACCACACTACAGAAGGTTAACCTTTCACTACCACACTATAGAAGGTTAACCTTTCACTACCACACTACAGAAGGTTAACCTTTCACTACCACACTACAGAAGGTTAACCTTTCACTACCACACTACAGAAGGTTAACCTTTCACTACCACACTACAGAATGTTAACCCTTTCACTACCACACTACAGAAGGTTAACTGTTCACTACCACACTACAGAAGGTTAACCTTTCACTACCACACTACAGAAGGTTAACCTTTCACTACCACACTACAGAAGGTTATAACCTTTCACTACCACACTACAGAAGGTTAATCCTTTCACTACCACACTACAGAAGGTTAACCTTTCACTACCACACTACAGAAGGTTAACCTTTTACTACCACACTACAGAAGGTTAACCTTTCACTACCACACTACAGAAGGTTAACCTTTCACTACCACACTACAGAAGGTTAACCTTTCACTACCACACTACAGACGGTTAACCTTTCACTACCACACTACAGAAGGTTATAACCTTTCACTACCACACTACAGAAGGTTAATCCTTTCACTACCACACTACAGAAGGTTAACCTTTCACTACCACACTACAGAAGGTTAACCTTTCACTACCACACTACAGAAGGTTAACCTTTCACTACCACACTACAGAAGGTTAACCTTTCACTACCACACTACAGAAGGTTAATCCTTTCACTACCACACTACAGAAGGTTAACCTTTCACTACCACACTACAGAAGGTTAACCTTTCACTACCACACTACAGAAGGTTAACCTTTCACTACCACACTACAGAAGGTTAACCCTTTCACTACCACACTACAGACGGTTAACCTTTCACTACCACACTACAGAAGGTTAACCTTTCACTACCACACTACAGAAGGTTAACCTTTCACTACCACACTACAGACGGTTAACCCTTTCACTACCACACTACAGAAGGTTAACCTTTCACTACCACACTACAGAAGGTTAACCTTTCACTACCACACTACAGAAGGTTAACCTTTCACTACCACACTACAGAAGGTTAACCTTTCACTACCACACTACAGAAGGTTAACCCCTTCACTACCACACTACAGAAGGTTAACCTTTCACTACCACACTACAGAAGGTTAACCCTTTCCCTACCACACTACAGACGGTTAACCCTTTCACTACCACACTACAGAAGGTTAACCTTTCACTACCACACTACAGAAGGGGGCATGTTGGTGAAAGGGATGTTCTTATTATGGCGCGCCAAATGTTTAGTCCAAATTCCTAAACAGGTCCCTTCTCTATGAAGTGGTCTGGGGGCAAAATATGTCCAACGCTCTTGAGCGGATTTGGGGAATAACTGATCCTAATCAATGCCAACTGTTCGGCAGAGTTGGTAAGAGAGGGCAGCACTGAGGCTCTGGGAGACAGAGTTGGTCCTGTACTGTAGGGGGCAGCACTGAGGCTCTGGGACAGCGCCATGATGGATCAGCTCCTCTACTCTGGGAGCATAAGTCCAGCAGTATGTTTTAAACAATGGCTTGGGGGGAGCGGGGGGGGGGGGGGGGGGGGGGGGGGGGGGGTATAATGAGATGTGATTCACTCCAGCTATTCATACATGTTCCATTTGCCTAAGTAGGTTATTACTTGTAGTAAGGAGACTGCCAATGCAAGAGCTGTCCAAGGCTCCAGGTCAAACTTAACTTGATTTACTCACCTCCTCTGTACACGTGTGTGTGTGTGTGTGTGTGTGTGTGTGTGTGTGTGTGTGTGTGTGTGTGTGTGTGTGTGTGTGTGTGTGTGTGTGTGTGTGTGTGTGTGTGTGTGTCTGTGTGTGTGTGTGTGTGTGTCTGTGTGTGTGTGTGTGTGTGTGTGTGTCTGTGTGTGTGTGTGTGTGTGTGTGTGTGTGTATTGCACTGTTGAGCTATCTGTTTTGAATCCCTTCCAAGAAGTACGTAATCGTGTCCCCATTACCATTATCAGTGGACTAGCCATTAAGAATCACCATAATGGAGTGCGGACCAGTGTCATTGTCCATTGTCAACATAGTTTACATAAAACTCAAAAAAATTTCCTCAAATTGCTTTATTTTTAAGATATCGTGATTGTTTAAGTTTTGTTCATATTCAATAAACGTTGTAAAAAGAATATACCTCAACATTGTTGTCAACATGAGCTAAAACTCAGTATGAACTCATTAAAAGTCTAAAGTTTTTGTTTGAAATGCAGTAAGGAACTATGATTCCAGGTATATTATAAAACAGGCTCAGTGGCTCCCTTGGCTCTGTTGTGATTGACAACTTGGGAGGGTAGAGGCTAAATATAATGGAGGTCAACAATTGGCTGAAATTCACTTGTGTGTATTTGTAAACCGGAAGTTGTACTCGAAAGCTAGAAGCAGCCATATTAAGGAAAAATATAAACCATGCGTTGCGTGGTTGAATGTTGTGACAGTCATACATAAAATGACTAAAAAGAGAGCAAAAGATTTTATGCATTTTCACAGTTCCCCAAACAATCATGAACTGCTTGCCAATTCGATACCCCGGCTACAATCCCAAATCAGCTATTGATTTAGCAGAGTTACAGCCTTTACGCAGGGGTGTAAAAAGTACCCAGAAATTATACATAAGTGAAAGTATGGGTACCGTCTCAAAATCGTACTCAAGGAAAAGTCAGAGTATCTGCATGGCTAAAAACACACTTGAGTAAAAGTCAAAACGTGTATACTAAAAAGTAAAAGTAAAAACTTTTTTTTATTCCAGGGCAATGAAATGTTCCGTTTAGTCCTCTTCATCACTCGTACTATCGTTTGTGGCCATATTCTGTAGCTTGTCACTCTGACCGTCTATTCTTCTGATAGCAGGTGTTTAATCAAACATCCCCGCTTTCTAGTCTTGCACAAGGACCAATCAGCATGGGTATGGGCGGGTTCATTTTCCATTGATGGGGATTTGATTGGCCGGTTTTAAATAAAGCGCGGCCGCAGGATTAATAACGTTAACGTTAGTTCGGCCAGAGAAACAAATATACTAATTAAAATCGTTGGCCCTGCACGATTTGTAGTCTGTAGGTCTGCATTTTAAATGTAAGGAGTAAAAAGTATATATTTTTTCTCTGAAATGTAATTGCGTAAAAGTACAAAGTATACAAACCTAATAATACTCGAGTAAAGTACAAATACCCCAAAAACAGTACTTAAGTATTGTAATGAAGTACAATTACTCAAGTACTTTACAGCCCTGCCTTTACGTGTACGCTGTGAACACTTTCTTGGAAGTGATTATCCGGAATCAGCAAGCTGCCGTACAAACCACATCTCAACTCCCTCTGGTTCTGACCCTATACCATCTCCACCATGTGGTCCACCTCTGGTTCTGACCCTATACCATCTCCACCATGTGGTCCACCTCTGGTTCTGACCCTATACCATCTCCACCATGTGGTCCACCTCTGGTTCTTCCCCTATACCATCTCCACCGTGTGGTCCACCTCTGGTTCTGTCCCTATACCATCTCCACCATGTGGTCCACCTCTGGTTCTGACCCTATACCATCTCCACCATGTGGTCCACCTATGGTTCTGTCCCTATACCATCTCCACCGTGTGGTCCACCTCTGGTTCTGTCCCTATACCATCTCCACCATGTGGTCCACCTCTGGTTCTGTCCCTATACCATCTCCACCATGTGGTCCACCTCTGGTTCTGACCCTATACCATCTCCACCATGTGGTCCACCTCTGGTTCTGACCCTATACCATCTCCACCATGTGGTCCACCTCTGGTTCTGCCCCTATACCATCTCCACCTCTGGTTCTGACCCTATACCATCTCCACCATGTGGTCCACCTCTGGTTCTGACACTATACCATCTCCACCATGTGGTCCACCTCTGGTTCTGACCCTATACCATCTCCACCATGTGGTCCACCTCTGGTTCTGTCCCTATACCATCTCCACCTCTGGTCCACCTCTGGTTCTGTCCCTATACCATCTCCACTGTGTGGTCAAACATCTGGTTCTGTCCCTATACCATCTCCACCATGTGGTCCACCTCTGGTTCTGTCCCTATACCATCTCCACCATGTGGTCCACCTCTGGTTCTGACCCTATACCATCTCCACCATGTGGTCCACCTCTGGTTCTGCCCCTATACCATCTCCACCGTGTGGTCCACCTCTGGTTCTGTCCCTATACCATCTCCACCATGTGGTCCACCTCTGGTTCTGTCCCTATACCATCTCCACCATGTGGTCCACCTCTGGTTCTGTCCCTATACCATCTCCACCATGTGGTCCACCTCTGGTTCTGACCCTATACCATCTCCACCGTGTGGTCCACCTCTGGTTCTGTCCCTATACCATCTCCACCATGTGGTCCACCTCTGGTTCTGACCCTATACCATCTCCACCTCTGGTCCACCTCTGGTTCTGTCCCTATACCATCTCCACCGTGTGGTCCACATCTGGTTCTGACCCTATACCATCTCCACCGTGTGGTCCACATCTGGTTCTGTCCCTATACCATCTCCACCATGTGGTCCACCTCTGGTTCTGACCCTATACCATCTCCACCATGTGGTCCACCTCTGGTTCTGTCCCTATACCATCTCCACCATGTGGTCCACCTCTGGTTCTGACCCTATACCATCTCCACCATGTGGTCCACCTCTGGTTCTGACCCTATACCATCTCCACCATGTGGTCCACCTCTGGTTCTGCCACTATACCATCTCCACCATGTGGTCCACCTCTGGTTCTGTCCCTATACCATCTCCACCTCTGGTCCACCTCTGGTTCTGACCCTATACCATCTCCACCTCTGGTCCACCTCTGGTTCTGTCCCTATACCATCTCCACCTCTGGTCCACCTCTGGTTCTGACCCTATACCATCTCCACCATGTGGTCCACCTCTGGTTCTGTCCCTATACCATCTCCACCTCTGGTCCACCTCTGGTTCTGTCCCTATACCATCTCCACCTCTGGTCCACCTCTGGTTCTGACCCTATACCATCTCCACCTCTCGTCCACCTCTGGTTCTGACCCTATACCATCTCCACCATGTGGTCCACCTCTGGTTCTGACCCTATACCATCTCCACCTCTGGTCCACCTCTGGTTCTGACCCTATACCATCTCCACCATGTGGTCCACCTCTGGTTCTGACCCTATACCATCTCCACCATGTGGTCCACCTCTGGTTCTGCCCCTATACCATCTCCACCGTGTGGTCCACCTCTGGTTCTGACCCTATACCATCTCCACCGTCTGGTCCACCTCTGGTTCTGACCCTATACCATCTCCACCATGTGGTCCACCTCTGGTTCTGACCCTATACCATCTCCACCATGTGGTCCACCTCTGGTTCTGCCCCTATACCATCTCCACCGTGTGGTCCACCTCTGGTTCTGACCCTATACCATCTCCACCATGTGGTCCACCTCTGGTTCTGTCCCTATACCATCTCCACCGTGTGGTCCACCTCTGGTTCTGACCCTATACCATCTCCACCATGTGGTCCACCTCTGGTTCTGACCCTATACCATCTCCACCATGTGGTCCACCTCTGGTTCTGTCCCTATACCATCTCCACCATGTGGTCCACCTCTGGTTCTGACCCTATACCATCTCCACCATGTGGTCCACCTCTGGTTCTGACCCTATACCATCTCCACCATGTGGTCCACCTCTGGTTCTGTCCCTATACCATCTCCACCATGTGGTCCACCTCTGGTTCTGACCCTATACCATCTCCACCTCTGGTCCACCTCTGGTTCTGACCCTATACCATCTCCACCTCTGGTCCACCTCTGGTTCTGACCCTATACCATCTCCACCATGTGGTCCACCTCTGGTTCTGACCCTATACCATCTCCACCATGTGGTCCACCTCTGGTTCTGCCCCTATACCATCTCCACCGTGTGGTCCACCTCTGGTTCTGACCCTATACCATCTCCACCATGTGGTCCACCTCTGGTTCTGTCCCTATACCATCTCCACCGTCTGGTCCACCTCTGGTTCTGACCCTATACCATCTCCACCATGTGGTCCACCTCTGGTTCTGACCCTATACCATCTCCACCGTGTGGTCCACCTCTGGTTCTGACCCTATACCATCTCCACCATGTGGTCCACCTCTGGTTCTGACCCTATACCATCTCCACCATGTGGTCCACCTCTGGTTCTGACCCTATACCATCTCCACCATGTGGTCCACCTCTGGTTCTGACCCTATACCATCTCCACCTCTGGTTCTGACCCTATACCATCTCCACCATGTGGTCCACCTCTGGTTCTGACCCTATACCATCTCCACCATGTGGTCCACCTCTGGTTCTGCCCCTATACCATCTCCACCGTGTGGTCCACCTCTGGTTCTGACCCTATACCATCTCCACCATGTGGTCCACCTCTGGTTCTGTCCCTATACCATCTCCACCGTCTGGTCCACCTCTGGTTCTGACCCTATACCATCTCCACCATGTGGTCCACCTCTGGTTCTGACCCTATACCATCTCCACCGTGTGGTCCACCTCTGGTTCTGACCCTATACCATCTCCACCATGTGGTCCACCTCTGGTTCTGACCCTATACCATCTCCACCATGTGGTCCACCTCTGGTTCTGACCCTATACCATCTCCACCATGTGGTCCACCTCTGGTTCTGACCCTATACCATCTCCACCTCTGGTTCTGACCCTATACCATCTCCACCATGTGGTCCACCTCTGGTTCTGACCCTATACCATCTCCACCATGTGGTCCACCTCTGGTTCTGACCCTATACCATCTCCACCATGTGGTCCACCTCTGGTTCTGACCCTATACCATCTCCACCATGTGGTCCACCTCTGGTTCTGACCCTATACCATCTCCACCATGTGGTCCACCTCTGGTTCTGACCCTATACCATCTCCACCATGTGGTCCACCTCTGGTTCTGTCCCTATACCATCTCCACCATGTGGTCCACCTCTGGTTCTGACCCTATACCATCTCCACCATGTGGTCCACCTCTGGTTCTGACCCTATACCATCTCCACCATGTGGTCCACCTCTGGTTCTGACCCTATACCATCTCCACCATGTGGTCCACCTCTGGTTCTGACCCTATACCATCTCCACCATGTGGTCCACCTCTGGTTCTGACCCTATACCATCTCCACCATGTGGTCCACCTCTGGTTCTGACCCTATACCATCTCCACCATGTGGTCCACCGGGGGCCAATACCACTGACGATGTCGCTACAGCGAGCTGTGACAGTGACTGATGTAATAGACACTATAATAGTGCACCTCTAAGACATGCGTGGGACGCAGAGGTGATTTGATATCAATGTGCACATTTGAATGGCTTGTATTAGAGTCATATTTCATTTTAGATTAGATTAGATTAGATTATATTTAAATGTAGTGTCAGTATACAGCACAGCAATACAGTACAGTACATGAAAAGAAGACCAGAGTGCAAATGTAAACAGTAAAGTTCGATAGCAATATACAATGTACAGGTGATTCAACTGGATATAAAATATATAAATGAGTAATAGTGCTAATCAGATGTATGTACAGTGTTATAGTAGGTCAATTAAACCATGTAGTGATTTTCAAAAGAGTGCATTACCTAGTTACCTAGCAACCTTTACAGTAAGTCTCGTAGAGCGCTTTTCCACAGCGTTTCAACAGTGAATGACGTTTAGTAGGCTGAGATCTACCAAAGTAAAGATTTAAGATTTAAGATTTGTTTATTAAGGACAATGCAAATTAATGAACATCATTTACATGAGTGTATGCATAACATCACAGCATGATAAGGACGTAAATATGCCGGGAATAGCACAGGGCTAATTTCCACCCGTATACTGTATACAGTTATGTACTACAGACCATTTGTTGAAGATAGAGGTACTCTCTGCTAATGGCGAGACTGGTATGGTCCTTTAAAATATAACAACTTCCCTTAGAATCCAACACAAGTCGTCACACAGAAAGAATGTGTGTGTTTGGGGGAAATAAACAAGAATCACTCTGCATTTCATTGTGCGTCGTAAAAGCTCCAAACGTTGTGTTTTGCATGGAAAGCCATTTCCATAAAGATCCACTAGTACATTGGAATATTAAATAGAGTGATACTGTGGGACTCAGGAGGGACAGAGCTTATTGAATAGAGTGATTCAGTACGGCACATATCCAGGGTATCTGCAGGTTTAGCCCAGTCAGATTTAAGGCTTTTTAAGACTTTTTAATGCCACTCAGAATTAAATTTAATACCAATTTCACGATAACAAAATGGCAAAAATCATGGGTACTCTCAGTACACTCATTCAAGGGTACTACGACTATGCCTGGCTACACCTCATGGTACCAAAGCACCTCAAAGGTACTAAAAACAAGATTACAAACATCACAAAACAAACTGGTCAGACTACTGCTTAACCTCACTCCTAAAACCCACTTTACCCCTGCCCACATTCAAAACCGCTCTTTAAGAGCACCTACGGGAGGCTGCAATTCGAAACTGGCCACCGTAAATGTCCAACCCCCCCCCCCCCCCCCTAATGTACAGTCTCATCCCCATCATATATATATAATATTTTCTGTTAGGATCTCTGGGTAACAGTACTGTATATTATTTGCATATCGTATATGTCACAAATGTAACAGTACTACAGTATATACCTGTATGTCATGCATGTCCCTATGCCATAAATGTCATGATGTCATGTATGTTTTTACTGTATTTATTTCTGTATATTTTATTTCATTTTTATTCTATTTTACTCTACTCTTATCCCAGGCAACTTGATTGATTTGTGTTATTATTCTAATTAGTGACCTGTCCTGTCTAAATGTTTAAATGTTGAGCGATTTGCAGTGTCAAATTTCCCACGGGATAATAAAAGTATTTCTATTCTATCTATTCTATGTTGTGTATGTTTTTGATTGATTGAAAACTTTATTAACAGATTGCAGAATGGGTACAATACAGTACAGCTCAATACACACAATTGTTAAGGGGATGCAGACCAGAGAAACACTTTCGTCTTGTTTACATCAGGGTCCCCCATTTTCAATTCATCAGGAATGTCTATATGAATTGAAAATGGGGGACCCTGATGTAAACAAGACAAACGTCTTTCTCTGGTCTGCATCCCCTTATTATTGTGTGTATGTACTGTATTGTACACATTCTGCAATCTGTTAAATAAAGTTTTCATTCATCCAGTTGTTTTGTTTTTGTGGTTTGGTTGAATGAATACTTTATTTAACAGATTTCAGAATGGGTACAATACAGTACAGCTCAATACACACAATAATAAGGGGATGCAGACCAGAGAAAAACTTTCGTCTTGTTTACATCAGGGTCCCCCATTTTCAATTCATCATAACATTTATGACATACACATATACAGTACGTTACTGCGTTCCAACCTACAACTGCTCCACACCAGTTCCACGCCAGTCTCCGTAAATGTTCCGTTATAAAAATAAAATACCATTTCAATACACAACAAGTTTTCGTGTTTTGAAATACATGAAAGGAAATTAGCTAACGTTGATTCGCCTAACGTTAAGGCTTTGCTACATGCTGCGTATTTCAAAACACTGCGGTGAAAACAGAGTCCGGTAAACACAAGTTTGTAATTCCAATAGTGTATTCTGCCTGTTACTTGACTATTTCGATTATTGAAGTGGTATTTTTAAAACTAACATTTACGGAGACCGGTGTGGAGCACTTGTAGTGTCGAGCCAGGCTGAGACACGTTAATAATATGATCCATTAGCTCACCTTGCATGTGGCTCGAAAGTGCACTCTCCCCCATCGTAAAAATCTTCAAGTCCTTTCTGCATATTTTGCAGACGGCTACTCGAGGATGTTCTCCTCTTTTCAACCATGACTTATATTTGATATTTTCGAGCCAGAGCTCATTAAAACGGCAGCCTCCCGGCATTTTGACCACACACACGCGCGCTGTTCTCAGATAGCACAGCTAAAAACACTACGGGTAGAGCCGAGCCACATTTCATTTTGCGTGAAAGGCGATTTCAAAATAGGCTCAATCGAATCGCTCCGACTTATTTTATTTCTTTGTCTAAACAAACCAAACTATTCAGTCAGATAGCGATTTATTATTAAATCTATGTCTTTGTCTATGGCATTTTTAAGACCTCTGAAAATGGATTTAAGACATTTTAAGACAAACTAAGGCCTTAATTATTGATAAACAAATTTAAGACTTTTTAAGACTTTTTAAGGATCCGCGGACACCCTGATATCACATGGAATATCTAGAGTCTAGACTGTTGGTTCAGTTAATATATGCTGATCCAGTAGCTATGCAGTAGAATGCATGCTAATTATTATTATTATTATTATTATTATTATTATTATTATTATTATTATTATTATTATTATTATTATTATTATTATTATTATTATTATTATTATGAGTTAGCCTATTCAAGTCTGACCTTATTGTTGTAGTCTGCTCTAGTACGGCTGCCCTGCAACATGTGAATGGTTCCTTAAAAGGAAAATCAACCTTAAAATAGAATCCACATGTTATTTCTATGATATTGTACAACTCAGTTTCAATTTGTGGAGATGAACTCAAGTGATGATGTAACCAAAAGATAGATCCTGGAGCTGCTATACGTAGACAGTGAATACCGAATAGTGGAACAACTCCTAGGACACAATGGCTGCACCCATGGAGATAATTACTGCGATGTGGGTAAATTCAGGGCTATGAGCCCTACATTTAAATAAAACTAATTTGGATGTAATATCTCTAACAAAAAGGATCTGAGCCCACAAAGTCACTATAATGTCAATGGGCTAACTCCAAAAGATGTTGGTCATGTTTGTGAGCTGGAGAAATACGCCTGCATCCTTTTTATGAATTGTTTAATCAATTGTTTACAATTATATATATATATATATAATTTTCTTTTCTTTTTCTTTTTTAACATAATATGTAAGATTTGCATACATAATATAATATGCTTTCATCCCACACACTAGTTCAGATTGTGCAAGCCACCCACGAACGCCTGACACGATGTCAAAGAGCAAGACTACACAGCAAGAATCAGCCATAAACCAAAAAGTGAATATTTGAATCAATGAACCAAAACATAATTTCTCATCACTACTACATGCCTGAACACACAGGGCTCTTTCATTATCTCCGCCTGTGCATTAGGTCGTGCAGGTTGTCGATGCAAATAGAGAACACGGTTTCCACCTCTGCGATGACTTTCAGATGTAGACAGACGAAAATACTATTTCAGTGTTCCGTCACCTCTTCTAATCCTCTCCCGCTGTGCTCTGTTCTCGCGTCTCCCCGTGATGTTTCATAAAGTATTTCAGAGCACATTCACACAGTGGTAGTGTCTGCAGCAGGCGTCTGGGCTCTGAGTTGCCATTGCATTGTGCGGTCTGTTGCATATTCCTGTCCAGTGCAAGGACATAGATATAAGAAAGACATAAATATAGGCAATAAAATGTGATGTTCTTTTACATGCCTCAGTCCGCACAGGCGTTATTTTAAAGCACATCCAGGTGCAGGATATAGAGTATCCAGGGAACATTGATCTGTTCTTTTAACCGTGATCATGAAGATCTGATCAGGGAAAGTTTGTGCCCTTTGTGTTCTAGTATAGTTATTAACTTATTGAGGACACGGGAATGCCTCATTGAGACACGGTGGCCTCAGCTTGTATTTCTGATAAGCAGGCATTTTGAATTACTTTTGACTTTGAATGAGATTTGCACTCTACTGAGCGCAGTTTTGTAGTTAAGAAACGCAAACATTTCTTAACCCTTTCACTACCACACGACAGAAGGTTAACCTTTCACTACCACACTACAGACGGTTTAAGGGTTAACCCTTTTGTTGTGTGGCAGTGGAAGGGTTAACCGTATGTATTGCCACAGTGAAAGAGTTAACCCTTTGGTAGTGAAAGGGTTAAGCAAAGGGCATGGGGGAGAGAGAGAGAGACATTCCATGCTTGGCTCCTGAGAATAGCATGAGAAAATACTTGGTCATGACATACAGAGTAATGACATACTGTATAAAGTAATGTCAGACATTTATTCATAATTGATAATTGAAGCAATTGATAAACGAATGAAGGGACATTTAAAAAAAAAATTCTTCCATGACAGATGACATGATTCTCTATTAAAGTGGGCCTAATGCATATTAATTATCACACTACGTTGCAGTTGAAAAGACAAGATAAGTAGCACTTTCAGAAATCTCACAGGCTGTCTGAAGGTGGGGTGCTATAATACAGACATGGGCGTAGTTTGATATGAGCTTCGTTAGGGACATTTAATATGCAGTATTAAATACAGTTTTTGAGCTACAAAGTGCATCAGATGATCCTGATGAATGTTTCTTTAATTAACCTCCTGAACTGATGCGTGACATCCTACATGTGTACTTGCTACATACAAATTGATAGCAAATTGGGTCCAAAACACCCTAACAAAAGCAAAAAGATTTCAGAGATTGAATTAGAATACTAAAACTACAGTTTTCACTCTACGCCTATGTATACAGAGATTACACAGGTTGTCGGAAGGTGGGGTGCTATACAGATAGTAGTGTACAGGTTAGTATACGTTATGGTACCAAAGACCATTTTGGAATTCCGTGGCGAGAGAGGGAGA
>NW_028172420.1:0-37500 GCF_963971535.1 Notolepis coatsorum
AGTGGGGGCGGAAGGCTTAGCTGTGTCCTGATTGGTGGACTAGAGTGAGATGCAAATCAACTCATAACTCATAAATCACTGGCTGTATTTTCTTAAATAATTAACAGATGACATTGGGTTTAATGTTGCACGCCGTGTTATGACGGATGTACAGCCGCAGTCCTGTTTTATAGCCTTTTATTGTTGGTACCTGTGGAACCATTATGCCTTTTTCTTCATCCACTTTTTCTCCTCTTTTTCTATTTTTCTCCCATCCCAATTTAGCCGTGCCAATTCTCCCCTCCCCTGTCTTGAACGTTGCTCGCATGTGCCCCCCACTGGCCGGTTGTAGGGAGGATTGAAGCCTTGCATCGCATGTCCCCTCCGATACATGTGTAGGCAGCCAGTCGCATCTTTTCACCTGCCAGCGCGGACTATCATTTGGCGAGGAGTAACGTGTTGGAGGCTCACACTGCCCCCGTTCCTGTCTCTGCTGTGCAGGCGTCCCCCAACCGACCTGTAGGAGTCGCTGTTTACAGCGTCCAGATGACCACCCATCGACTTCCCACCCGCTAACTCTGCCAATTGAGTTAGTATGACGGCCGGCCCAAGCCGGAGGCAACGCCGACAGCCGGATTCGATACCGGTGTCTCGTGCGTTGGTGACGAGCGTAATGTCCGCTGCGCCACCCAGCCGCCTCAAACCATTATGCCTTTATGACTTTGACTGTATTGACGACCACTGTGTCAACATTACTGCATCAGCTTTGCACAGTCAGTGTTATGGTTTGTAACCGACCCCAATCGCACAACACAAGACAGGTATGGTGGTTTGCCAAGAAACAGATATTTATTGTGAACAGGGAAAAAGGGCACTGTCCCTTTAAGGGAGAAAACACAAAACACTGGAATAACACAAGAGGGGAAGGTAAAGTGCCTTTAAGAGGCGGGCAGGAAAAGGGAACACTATGGGAAAGTAAGGGAACGCCTAAGGGAAGGTTAAGGGAACACCTTGGGAAAGAGGAACTAGAGACTAGGTAAACCAGGGACAAGGAGAACTAGGGAGAGAGGACTAGGGACTAGGAGAGCTAGGGATAGAGGACTAGGGACTAGGAGAACTAGGGATAGAGGACTAGGGACAGAGGGGACTGAGGCCCGCGGAGGCGGGCTGGGGACAGGGAGGAACTGGGGACTGGTGGGAAAACATCTGGGCCGCTCTGCAGAACAGAGGAGAGGGTTAATATTCAAAGGGAACAAACAGAGCAGATGCAGAACAGTCCAAATAACAAAGTAACAAAGTAAATACTATCTTCGTGTGAATAAACACACAGTGGGAGATGAAATGTCCAAAATAATATCCACGAGAGAACAAAACAGAGTGGGAGATGAAATGTCCAAACTAATAACTAAGTGAGAACTAAAGGAGGCAATACGCTGGGGAACAGCAGCGGGACGAGGGCAAGGGGCATTACGCTGAGTGAGTGACATCACAATCAAAACTCACCCAGGCGTATGCGTAAAGGTACAGGGACAGCAGCGGGAACGGGGGCAAGAGGCATTACGCTGAGTGAGTGACATCACAATCAAAACTCACCCAGGCGTATGCGTAAAGGTACAGGGACAGCAGCGGGAACGGGGGCAAGAGGCATTACGCTGAGTGAGTGACATCACAATCAAAACTCACCCAGGCGTATGCGTAATGGTACAGGGACAGCAGCGGGAACGGGGGCAAAAGGCATTACGCTGAGTGAGTGACATCACAATCAAAACTCACCCAGGCGTATGCGTAAAGGTACAGGGACAGCAGCGGGAACGGGGGCAAAAGGCATTACGCTGAGTGAGTGACATCACAATCAAAACTCACCCAGGCGTATGCGTAAAGGTACAGGGACAGCAGCGGGAACGGGGGCAAGGGCACTACGCTGGGTGAGTGACATCACAATCAAAACTCACCCAGGCGTATGCGTAATGGTACGGGGACAGCAGCGGGGCGAGGGCATCGCCACCGGGTGGCTGGCTGTCGGAGCCGAGGAACAGAGTGCTGGAACAGCGGCGGTGGCGAGGATGTCGTCCACCGGGTAGCCGCTGTCGGAGCCGAGGAACAGGGTGCTGGAACAGCGGCGGTGGCGAGGATGTCGTCCACCGGGTAGCCGCTGTCGGAGCCGAGGAACAGAGTGCGCGCCACACCTTGGTGTGCGCGTCGGAACAGTGGCGGTGGCGAGGATGTCGTCCACCGGGTAGCCGCTGTCGGAGCCGAGGAACAGAGTGCGCGCCACACCTTGGTGTGCGCGTCGGAACAGTGGCGGTGGCGAGGGTGTCGTCCACCGGGTAGCCGCTGTCGGAGCCGAGGAACAGAGTGCGCGCCACACCTTGGTGTGCGCGTCGGAACCGAGAGACGCCTCGGGGTGCGTCTGCGAGGAGGAGTGTGCCAAGCACGAAGGTCTGGAAGATGCGCGTCGGCGCGCTGAGGTCTGGAGAGCGTGCCAAGCTCGAAGGTCTGGAAGATGCGCGTCTGTGCGCTGGTACGGAGGAGCGTGCCAAGCTCGAAGGTCTGGAAGATGCGCGTCAGTGCGCTGGTACGGAGGAGCGTGCCAAGCTCGAAGGTCTGGAAGATGCGCGTCTGTGCGCTGGTACGGAGGAGCGTGCCAAGCTCGAAGGTCTGAAGTGGAACACTGGAATACCTCCCGTAGAGGATTAGAGAGCGCAGTACAGTGTCTCCCTCCAGGCAAACGGCGGCAGGTGGCGAAGGCTTGAGCGCATCTGGCGCGCTGGTCTGGAGTGGAACACTGGAATACCTCCCGTAGAGAATTAGAGAGCGCAGTACAATGTCTCCCTCCAGGCAAACGGCGACAGGTGGCCAAAGCCCTTGAAGATGCGCGTTGCGCGCTGGTGACTGGAGAGCGTGCCAAGCTCGAGGGTCCGGGAGATGCGCGTTGGTCTAGATGTGCGTCAGGACGAACAGCTGCGCTGGGGTCTGCAGTGGAGCGCTGGGGTGCCTCCCGTGGAAGTTACAGGGAGCGCAGAACAGTCTCCTCCACAGGCTACGGCGACAGCAGACGAAGGCTGGAGCAAACATCTCAAGGCTGGAGAGATCCATCTTACAGCATTGGTAGACCAGAGGATCTCCCGAAAGAGTCTAGATGTTAGAGAATATGACTCAGCATGAATACAACACGACCCCACGCCGAAACGAGGGGAAGAGCCCTGGTATTTAAAGCCCACAGGGGAACTAATTAGCCTGCCACCACAGGTGCGAGAGGTAATTGATAATAGTCCAGGTGTGGCCACTGAGAGTAAACGAGAGTAAAGAACGAGAGGGTGGGGGCTAGAGAGAGTGAGTGAGAAGGGAATTTCTAACAGTAGGCTTTAAAGAAACAGAGAAAAGGTGGTGAGCAGCGGGCAAAACCTCACAGTACCCCCCCCTCAACGGGAGCCACCCGGCGACCCAAAACAAATACAGACAGAGTGGCAGGGGGCAAAACAAGAGGTACTGGCCAAGCCAGCAGGGGAAGCCACCACAAGAGTGGGGCTAGCAAAAGAAACAGGGTCGCCGAGGGGTAACTAGGGTAGCAGAGGGGCAACTGGTCTAGAGGAACTGGGTCTAGAGAACTAGTCTAGCGAACTGGGCAAGAGAACTGGTCTAGAGAACTGGTCTAGAGGAACTGGTCTAGAGGAACTGGGTCTAGAGAACTGGTCTAGAGCAACTGGTCTAGAGGAACTGAGGGGCAAGCAGGGTAGCTAAGGGGTAACCATGGAAGCACCGGGAAAGGGCTAGCAGAGGGAAGGTTAGCTGCCAGGGCACTGATAGCTACAGGGCCTATGCTAGCTGTACTGCTACATCAACATAGAGGCTGCGCAAGCTGCCGGAGCCAGGCTAGCAGAGGGAAAGGGTAGCTGCCAGGGCACTGATAGCTACAGGGCCTATGCTAGCTGTACTGCTACATCAACATAGAGGCTGCGCTAGCTGCCGGAGCTAGGCTGGCAGACAGGGCTGGACCAGCATGAGAGCACAAGCTAGCTGGAAGGACAGTCCTAGCTGTGTGAGAAAAACTGACCTTGCTAGCTGAAAGGGCAGTCCTAGCAGTGGGATAAACTACACAAAAAAGTGGAGGCCATGCAGAGGGACCGGGTTAGCTGCTTGGGCCTGGCTAGCTACAGGGCCTATGCCAGCTGCAAGGCTGCATTAACATAGAGGCTGTGCTAACAGCCGGGGCCAAGCTAGCAGACCGGGGCCATGCAGAGGGAAACTGGGTTAGCCGCCAGGGCATGGCTAGCTACAGGGGGGTCAAACAGGGCAAAACGGGAAGCAAAACAGGGGAGCTAACCGGGGAGACTAACAAGCTAAACAGGGGAGTAACAGGCTAACAAGGGAGCTAAACAGGACTAACAGGGAAGCTAAACTGGGCAAACAGGGAAGCTAACAGGGCTAACAGGGGAGCTAGAGGGGAGACTAACAAGCTAACAGGGGAGCTAACAGGGCTAACAGGGGAGCTAGAGGGAACAAGGAAAAAAAAAAGGCAAACTCAACATACACCGTCTGTGCTGGCTGGGGTCGTCGATTTGGTGGGGTCGTACTGTTATGGTTTGTAACCGACCCCAATCGCACAACACAAGACAGGTATGGTGGTTTGCCAAGAAACAGATATTTATTGTGAACAGGGAAAAAGGGCACTGTCCCTTTAAGGGAGAAAACACAAAACACTGGAATAACACAAGAGGGGAAGGTAAAGTGCCTTTAAGAGGCGGGCAGGAAAAGGGAACACTATGGGAAAGTAAGGGAACGCCTAAGGGAAGGTTAAGGGAACGCCTTGGGAAAGAGGAACTAGAGACTAGGTAAACCAGGGACAAGGAGAACTAGGGAGAGAGGACTAGGGACTAGGAGAGCTAGGGATAGAGGACTAGGGACTAGGAGAACTAGGGATAGAGGACTAGGGACAGAGGGGACTGAGGCCCGCGGAGGCGGGCTGGGGACAGGGAGGAACTGGGGACTGGTGGGAAAACATCTGGGCCACTCTGCAGAACAGAGGAGAGGGTTAATATTCAAAGGGAACAAACAGAGCAGATGCAGAACAGTCCAAATAACAAAGTAACAAAGTAAATACTATCTTCGTGTGAATAAACACACAGTGGGAGATGAAATGTCCAAAATAATATCCACGAGAGAACAAAACAGAGTGGGAGATGAAATGTCCAAACTAATAACTAAGTGAGAACTAAAGGAGGCAATACGCTGGGGAACAGCAGCGGGACGAGGGCAAGGGGCATTACGCTGAGTGAGTGACATCACAATCAAAACTCACCCAGGCGTATGCGTAAAGGTACAGGGACAGCAGCGGGAACGGGGGCAAGAGGCATTACGCTGAGTGAGTGACATCACAATCAAAACTCACCCAGGCGTATGCGTAAAGGTACAGGGACAGCAGCGGGAACGGGGGCAAGAGGCATTACGCTGAGTGAGTGACATCACAATCAAAACTCACCCAGGCGTATGCGTAATGGTACAGGGACAGCAGCGGGAACGGGGGCAAAAGGCATTACGCTGAGTGAGTGACATCACAATCAAAACTCACCCAGGCGTATGCGTAAAGGTACAGGGACAGCAGCGGGAACGGGGGCAAAAGGCATTACGCTGAGTGAGTGACATCACAATCAAAACTCACCCAGGCGTATGCGTAAAGGTACAGGGACAGCAGCGGGAACGGGGGCAAGGGCACTACGCTGGGTGAGTGACATCACAATCAAAACTCACCCAGGCGTATGCGTAATGGTACGGGGACAGCAGCGGGGCGAGGGCATCGCCACCGGGTGGCTGGCTGTCGGAGCCGAGGAACAGAGTGCTGGAACAGCGGCGGTGGCGAGGATGTCGTCCACCGGGTAGCCGCTGTCGGAGCCGAGGAACAGGGTGCTGGAACAGCGGCGGTGGCGAGGATGTCGTCCACCGGGTAGCCGCTGTCGGAGCCGAGGAACAGAGTGCGCGCCACACCTTGGTGTGCGCGTCGGAACAGTGGCGGTGGCGAGGATGTCGTCCACCGGGTAGCCGCTGTCGGAGCCGAGGAACAGAGTGCGCGCCACACCTTGGTGTGCGCGTCGGAACAGTGGCGGTGGCGAGGGTGTCGTCCACCGGGTAGCCGCTGTCGGAGCCGAGGA
This sequence comes from Notolepis coatsorum, assembly GCF_963971535.1. Taxonomy (NCBI): domain Eukaryota; kingdom Metazoa; phylum Chordata; class Actinopteri; order Aulopiformes; family Paralepididae; genus Notolepis; species Notolepis coatsorum. Next base: position 6,126 of record NW_028172420.1, read on the forward strand.
ACAGAGTGCGCGCCACACCTTGGTGTGCGCGTCGGAACCGAGAGACGCCTCGGGGTGCGTCTGCGAGGAGGAGTGTGCCAAGCACGAAGGTCTGGAAGATGCGCGTCGGCGCGCTGAGGTCTGGAGAGCGTGCCAAGCTCGAAGGTCTGGAAGATGCGCGTCTGTGCGCTGGTACGGAGGAGCGTGCCAAGCTCGAAGGTCTGGAAGATGCGCGTCAGTGCGCTGGTACGGAGGAGCGTGCCAAGCTCGAAGGTCTGGAAGATGCGCGTCTGTGCGCTGGTACGGAGGAGCGTGCCAAGCTCGAAGGTCTGAAGTGGAACACTGGAATACCTCCCGTAGAGGATTAGAGAGCGCAGTACAGTGTCTCCCTCCAGGCAAACGGCGGCAGGTGGCGAAGGCTTGAGCGCATCTGGCGCGCTGGTCTGGAGTGGAACACTGGAATACCTCCCGTAGAGAATTAGAGAGCGCAGTACAATGTCTCCCTCCAGGCAAACGGCGACAGGTGGCCAAAGCCCTTGAAGATGCGCGTTGCGCGCTGGTGACTGGAGAGCGTGCCAAGCTCGAGGGTCCGGGAGATGCGCGTTGGTCTAGATGTGCGTCAGGACGAACAGCTGCGCTGGGGTCTGCAGTGGAGCGCTGGGGTGCCTCCCGTGGAAGTTACAGGGAGCGCAGAACAGTCTCCTCCACAGGCTACGGCGACAGCAGACGAAGGCTGGAGCAAACATCTCAAGGCTGGAGAGATCCATCTTACAGCATTGGTAGACCAGAGGATCTCCCGAAAGAGTCTAGATGTTAGAGAATATGACTCAGCATGAATACAACACGACCCCACGCCGAAACGAGGGGAAGAGCCCTGGTATTTAAAGCCCACAGGGGAACTAATTAGCCTGCCACCACAGGTGCGAGAGGTAATTGATAATAGTCCAGGTGTGGCCACTGAGAGTAAACGAGAGTAAAGAACGAGAGGGTGGGGGCTAGAGAGAGTGAGTGAGAAGGGAATTTCTAACAGTAGGCTTTAAAGAAACAGAGAAAAGGTGGTGAGCAGCGGGCAAAACCTCACAGTCAGGACTGTCGGATGATGATCAACAGATGATTAATTCAACATTGTGTGGAATTATCTTTGTAACCAATATGTTCATGTTTTAATAGCAAAATCCTTGAGGCAATTACATACTGGATGTATTGAGAATGTGATATACATATATGGAAAAAAACAAAAAGATATTGACAACATATCAACACGTTAGGAAACCACATTCTAGATCACGGTCAGGACGTAATTTTGGAACTATATTTACACCGGTGCGGGACATTGTGAGAAGACATCCTAACAAACTATTTGGGGTAATTTTACATAACTTGGAATAAAGTATAATGGTTGATACATGCTGTAGATGATGATGATGATGATGATGATGATGATGATGATGATGATGATGATGATGATGATGATGATGATGATGATGATGTTGATGATTGTAACTGAGGGGTACAATTCCCTGACTGTATTGAGAGTATGGTATCATTAAACCACTACTTAGTTATGTACTTTAATTACTGGCCATACAGTACACGGTATATATGGTGAACACCCACACAATAACACGGCTTAACAAAGAAAGTCATATTTAGAAGTATTTATTAGCAGAGCAGCAATAGTAGATTACAATATTGAGAATTATGAGTTGCGCTTATATGGCGAAGAACACTTAAATAGGTCAAGAGCGTAAGTCCATGAGCATATTACGATGGGTATAATTAATACCACCTGTAGCATAAGAATTATATAAGCCACACTCGTAGTCAGCTGGAGATACTAAGGGGGTTCCCTCCGGTTGTAAGCCAGCAGGGGAGAGGAATTGTCGGGAGCAAAAGTCTGGATCAACGAGGAATAAAGAGACTCCAGGTACAGGAGACGGTGCAATAATCCCTTGGTCCTTAGACAAAGCAACAGCTATACTCCGGTATGCATTGCAGCATGGATGAAAGCTAGCCAGCCTCTGTGGGTCCTAGAGGCGGGCTCGACGGTGCTCCTCACAGGGTAGATCCCACACAGCAGTGGGGTAGACGGTTCTCTGCTCCAGCAGCCACAGTACCAAAGCAATATAATCCAGCCGGAAAAGGCTCTGCATTCGTCGGTGTAGGTTATCCAGTGTACATATCCACACGGTTCTCGTCTAGGACTCCTCGGATGGCGGCACAAGGTTAGGCCGCCCAGCCTGGATAAGTACACTAGCTCGGTACGACGAACCGGTGGTAATGCTGGTCACTGTAGAACGGTAGCCGCACGATACACTATACATAATAGACTATTACTTTATTTATAGAATAAGTCTAACTCGACGATACAGCGTTAAACTCTGACACTTTAGCTATCAATTCGCACGCGGTTCTCAAGGCTCTATTTAGCGGCAAAAAGGGCCCACTTCACAGCACGTTGTATCGTGGTGAAGGCTTCAACTTGTTGGGTTAACTAACTGCTGTATCCACCTGCGACGTATTTATACGTAAGGTGAATAATCTAGTGCCAACCTCAGTTCTGTCTCGTATTACTGCGCAAACCTGGGCATGTTGAGACATGTCTTAGCGGTGGCTTTGAACTAGACATTGGGGGTATGGCCGTTGGCGCCTAGGGGGTCGCTGTCCAATAGGAGAACGAATATTATGGTCTGGCCTGTACCTAGGTAAAGGGATATTCCGTGTATATGTACAAAGAATATACAAGGGATATCAGACGATATACAAATATTATACAATATATCTCAAGTAATAAATATATATATTCGGTTTAATCTGACCCTTTGTAACAGCCGCCTCCTAATTAGTCCGCACCTAATTAGATAAGCAGAGACAGATTAACCGTCTTGTCCACTACTCAATGTCCGTTGTGAGGAGTAGGGCAATTCACAAAGTCAGTGGGTCATGGTCGTCATTAAGAGAGTCAGGGAGCCTTGGCAACTCTATCAGCCTCGCCACGGGTCGGGTGTATGTCCGTCCCTGGACGAGCACTTCTGCCGCTCTGACCTTTCCGTCGGCACCAGTGATCACTTTGCTTACGCGGCCGGCCGGCCACATAGCTCGGGGTAGTGACTGGTCTATGATCATGACGACTGTGCCCTCCGTCAAATTGTCTCTTTCTTTTACCCATTTCTGGCGGGTCTGTAGAGACGGTAGATAGTGGAGGAGGAAACTGTTCCAAAACTTGTCAGCCAATACTTGACTGTACCTCCACATTCTTCGGCCGTTCGCTTCCTCAGGTCTGTACACTGTCTGTGGGAGCGCGGGGTCCAGCCGCCCCATCAAGAGAGTGTTGGGGGTGACTGGGTCGACATCTGCTACATCACTTGAGACGTAACCGAGGGGCTTTGAGTTCAATACTCCCTCGATCTCCGGGAGGACTGTCGTGAGGACTTCTTCCGCCACGGTCTGGGCCCCAAGCACGGCGTACAGGGCTGTCTTTATTGAACGTACTTCTCGTTCCCAGGTTCCCCCGAAGTCAGGGGCATTCGGGGGGTTAAACTGGAAATCAATCTGAGAGGGAGCGAGGTGGGTCTTAAGTTCTGGGCCCATAGCTTGGAAGCTCTCTCTCAGCTCTCTTTCTCCGCCTTTGAAGTTTGTCCCGTGATCAGACAATAATATAGACGGTTTTCCTTTCTGCGCTGTGAATCTCCGGAAGGCCATAAGGAATGAGTCCGTACTCATGGTTGGAAGGAGTTCTATGTGTATCGCTCGGGTGGTCATGCATTTGAATACAATACCCCACCGCTTCTCCATCCCTCTTCCTTTCTTCACATACAGCGGGCCGAAGCAGTCCATACCGGTGGAGTGAAAGGGCTTGTCGCCGAGTCGGAGGCGACAGGGGGGTAGGTCAGCCATCCTGGGTATACTGGGCTGTGCTCGCCACTTGCGACAGTCTAGACAGGTCCGCTGGAAGCGTCGTACTGCTTCTCTTCCTTGCAGTATCCAATAGCGACGTCTGATCTCAGCGAAGACTCTCTCTGCCCCGGCGTGGTGCACGTCCTCGTCGTATTTCTTTATGATGAGCTCTGTGACCTTGTGTCGGCTGTTGAGAACTATCGGGAACTTGACGTCATCCGTTAAGTCTGGGGCCCTTCTCAGACGACCACCCACTCTGATGAGATTATGGGCGTCGCGCTCAGGGGCCAAGTGGAGCAGTCTGCTGTCTGACGGGACTGGCTTTGATCCCTGCAGACAGTCTAGCTCGTCGGGGAACGAGTCTCTTTGGGCTCGCTGTAGCAGAAGGAGTTCTGCTTCTTCGTAATTAGCTGCATTAATGTCAGTAGTGGAGCCAGGGTGGTGCCACAGGAATGTCTTTAACTGCGCACTCTCAAGGGTAGGGCAGTCATCTATGTTGGGATCTGTGGAGACTGGTGTGTGCGTCAACCCACAGAACATAGATTTCTTCATCTCTGCCTCCTCTTGACTAGCCTCCCGTGGGGTGGGGTTAGGCCACTCTTCTTCCGGGAGCTTGAGGAACTCGGGACCGTCACTATAGAGATTGTGACGTGTGAGGTCATCCAGGGACATTCCCTGTGTGATGACGTCTGCTGGGTTCTGTTTTGTGTCCACGTACCTCCAGCATGCTGATTCTGTTAAATCTTGGATCTCTGTGATTCTGACTCCCACGAAGACCTTGTATCTACACGAATCGGACTGGATCCATGTGAGTACGGTCATGGAGTCTGACCACAGGATTGTTCTTTGCACCGGGATGGTGAGTTCACGTTGGATTAACGTGGCGAGTTGCGCTCCTACTAGGGCTGCGCAGAGCTCTAGACGCGGGATCGATTGTTGCTTGCGGGGGGCTATTCTTGAACGAGCCAGGATGAAGGCAGTATGTATTTCTCCTCCCTCCTCTCGGGCCCGCAAGTAGGCCACCGAACCGTAGGCTACTTTGGAGGCGTCGCTGAAGACGTGCAGGTCCATCTGACACGTCTCCAGCCGCACTGTGGGTGGGAAGTAGCTGCGGCGTATGTTGACACCTGGGAGCGAGCTGAGTTCTGTTTCCCACTCTCTCCATGTGGAAGCAAGGTGGTCGGGTATGGGGTCGTCCCAGCCCTGGTCCTTGTCCCACAGCTCTCGTACAATCAACTTTGCCCTGGTGGTGTAAGGTAGAATACATCCCAACGGGTCATATTGTCTGGCGAGTGTTCTGTATACACTCCGTCTGGTGGTCGGTAGTGAAATCGACCTTCCCTGCTCCTTGGTCAGGGGTGTGTGTCTATAATGGAGCGAGTCTGTTTTGAAGCGCCAGACTAGTCCTAATGTCATTTCTTGGGCTTCACCTGGGATGGTCGCCATCCAGGTCTCGCTGCTTGCTGCCTTGTCTTCTGGGGAGAGGCTGCGCAGTACTTGAGGGTCGCTGCTGGCCCACTGCCGGAGATCAAAGCCGCCTTTGATCAGGGAGGCGCGGAGCTTGAATAGGAGGGCCTCGGCCTCTTCTGGCGTCGAGACGCTTTGCAGACAGTTGTCCACGTAGAAACTCTTCTCTACACTTTGTTGGACCTCCTCGTCAGCTGCTGGGTCCTCTGTGACATGTTTTTGCAGAGCGAACGTAGCACAGCATGGGCTGCATGTGGTTACGAAAGGGAGGACTTCCCATTGATAGATGGATGGTTGCTCATCCCCGATCCTCTCTCTCCATAAGAACCGCAGCAGGGGCTTGTCCTCTTCCACTAGTCGCACCTGCAGGAACATCCCTTTGATGTCGCCGCTGATGGCCACCTTGTTCTGGCGGAAACGTAGCAATGCGCCTAGTAGAGAGGGGCCGAGTGTTGAGCCGGGCAAGAGCTCTTTATTCAGATTTTGTGATCCGATCTGGTAGCTGCAGTTAAATACAATACGATCCTTGCCGTTGTGGTGGACCTTGTGGTGGGGCACATACCATGATTAGGTCGTCTGATCGGCCTCTTGAATGTCAATTCTCTTTATGTGTCCCGCTGTGATTAGCTTGTCAATCTCAGCACGGTACACAGTGGCTTGAGCGGGGTCTCTGGCTAGGCGCCGCTCGGTGTTCGGTAGATATCGCTCCGTCGCTTCTTTTGAGGCGTGGAAGGTAGGCATACCCTCTCGCCTCAGGAGTGGAGTTGCGTATCTCATCACTCCATTGACTTTGACTCTCTTTGTCCCCTGCTCGAAGAGGGCTATGGCATAAATGTCTTCCTTGGAACGAATGTGTTTCTTTTCGTTCTTAAAGGGCATTGTCTCTAGTGTCCATAGCCTCTCGACGTGCTATAAGAGGGTGGTGTCTTCTTCTGTCACTCTGGAGTGGAGGCAGCGAGTGGCTGCTGGTCGGTTGGGAGACCTGGAGAGGGGGCCTTGTAGTGTCCATCCTAGGCGGGTCTCGACTGCTGCTGGACAGCCTGTGGGCCCAATGTGGACCCGGTCCGTCGGGACGATGAGGTGTGCGTGGTCGGATCCTATGAGCAGGGTCGGGGTGGCGCTGTCGATGAGCGGTATAGGTAGTTGACGCAGGTGCACGTATTTATCCATCAGCTTGGCGATGGGGTAGGTGTACCGCGACAGGCCTATGTCTTGGCTGGTGAAAGCGTTAGTGATCCTATACCGCCTCTCTGGCTGCCCGCTTGCTGCGATAGTGAAGGAGACGTGCTCACCCTTTATTGTCTTCAGGTCTCTTCTTATAGTACGAATCGTCATCGTTTCTTCGCTCCCCCGCAGACCCAGCTGGGCTGCAGCGGATGCGAGGAGGAGAGTCTTTTCTGACCCGTCGTCAAGGACGGCGTAAGTGTCCATGACCTTGTCCTCGTAGCTTAATGTCACTCGGACCACCTTCAAGAGCACCCGGGAGCCCCCGCTACCCTTTTCCTTTTGTGCCGCTACCCTTTTCCTTTTGTGCCCCCAGCATCCCTACCAGGGATTGTACCTTGATAGAGAGGTCATCCAATGAGCGATTGTCTGTGGCTGGGGGGAGACGGTCAATATTCCTTATCTCTTGTATCACGTAGTCCCATATGCGTCCATAACGTTGGTCGAGGGCTACTAGAGCCGCGGTGTATGGGGTACTTGAGTTGGAATATGCCAGCGCTATATTATGCGCTCGGGGCACCTTCAGGTGCTTGAGGAGGATAGCATATTTGTACGTCTCATCGGGGACATCGGACATCATAGTCTCTAAGCACATCCGTAGTTCCGTGTACTGTGCTCTGTCCTCGTGTGTAAAATCCGGGAACGTCGGTGTGCCAAGGTACGATGCCATGGATGGCTGGCACATCGGTGAGCGTTGGGGGAGAGGCCTCCTGGGCGAGTCTCCCCGTACGTGTCGTCGTGGGCTGGTACTTGGTGGGTACCAAAGCCCGGGTATCCAGGTGCTGTTCCTCGGGGCTGGCTGTGCGTCAAACTCACCCTTGAGTTGAGTCGGGGGTCTGTAACGCAGGGCATCGGGGGTAAAGTCTGGGCTGTACTGGACCTCCTGGTCCTGTGGAGTACGATGCTGCTGGTGGGCTTGACTTTCCTCCTCTTCCTCTTCCTCTTCCTCTGCTAGGTCTTCTAGATCTTGCAGTCGTCTATTCAGTCTCTCGGCGGCATAGGCCGGTTCTTCCCGGTTGCTGGGTCTCGCATGGACCGGTCGGAGACGTGTATAGGCTCTTTCTGTTGGCCGGGCTCCGGGTCGCTTGGTCGGGTAGGGGAAGGTGCCCTAGACCCTTGTCTTGACGATGCCCTGGAGCTCCGTGCGGAGAGAGGGGGAGTCGCCCTGGCAATCAGTTGCTCCATTATCTGCGCTTGTAGTCGGTCGCGCTCGGCTTCGCGCTTGATGTGAGCGAGGTCGCGCTCTGCTTCGCGCTGGGCTTGGGCTGCGTCGCGCTGTGCTTGGTCAGTTACGTTAGAACCCACTAGGGTCTCTACTGGCAAGGTCGCCTGGTCGTTAGGGTTTGACATGCTTTTACTATCTGCTTTTCCCGCATTTAACGTCTGTATAAAGCTAGGTATTAGACTGGCAGCGTAGTCCTCTAGGTAAGGAGGTGGCTGACGTCTGCGCTGCGGGCGTTCTAGCTTAGGAGAGCCGTTTGTGGAGTGTTCACCGCTGGCCATGGTTAATATCAATATTATATTTAGATATTACACTGATATTTCTCCCGCTCGAAGGACCAATTCTAACTGAGGGGTACAATTCCCTGACTGTATTGAGAGTATGGTATCATTAAACCACTACTTAGTTATGTACTTTAATTACTGGCCATACAGTACACGGTATATATGGTGAACACCCACACAATAACACGGCTTAACAAAGAAAGTCATATTTAGAAGTATTTATTAGCAGAGCAGCAATAGTAGATTACAATATTGAGAATTATGAGTTGCGCTTATATGGCGAAGAACACTTAAATAGGTCAAGAGCGTAAGTCCATGAGCATATTACGATGGGTATAATTAATACCACCTGTAGTGTTGTGAAGGGCCAGATTAAACCGAATATATATATTTATTATATATATATATTTAATTGTATTTGTATATTCTCTAATATTCCTTGATATCCCTTGTATATTCCTTGTACAATATGCATTGAATATCCATTCTAGCCTACTGAACATCCCATAATAGTCTCCATTCTACTATTGGTCGAGACCTTGGTGCCAGGCTGCCATACCCCCCAGACCCAGTTCAAACGTACCGCTCAACATGTACGAACAAGTCCTAGTTCCGCGTAGGAATCTGGCTACCGCACCACTAATGGGACTATTTGTTCATAGTGCGTATATATACTGCGCTACTAAAGTAGGACTTCCTTTTCAGTCCAGTTTCTTACCCTCCAATAGAGTCACAGACGTAAAGCCTCCCCGCGACGCCACGTGTGGGAGTAAGGCCAAGTTCGGCCTACCATCGGTATTGAGACATCGTGTATATTAATATTTGAATAGTCATATTTGGCACTATATCGTCGAGTTGGACGTAGTCTATTAAGCTAATAATAGTCTGTTAATATATAGTGCTTCGTGCGGTGAGAATACTACCGTAGTCAGCACCCCATCGTTTCGGGCAGAAAACTGGCTGCTTATCCAGGATGATCGACCCCATGTGAGATTGCACCCGAGGAGCCCCAGAGCCGACGAGCGAGTGGACCTGTATACCGGATTATTCTACCGACGACAGCCCGCCTTCCCAGGCACGGATTATGCTTTGTATACGTTGATTATTCCATGGATAAAGACCCCCGACACTGCCGTGTGTTGGAACCCCCCCCCCTGGAGAGGACGCAAGGTGAGGAGACGCTCTGCAAGACGAGGTCGCTTCACGTCTCTCCCCCGTGGACCGGAGAGAGCCGGCTCACAGAGAGTCCACCTGCTTTCATCTGTGGTCCAAGGATCGCCGGCGCATTGAACGGCACTACAGTGGGTTCACCTGGGATACCCTTGGCCGGATGAGGCAGCCGGACTCTACCCCCCCCCCCTTCCTACTCCTGTCGGCTTACAAGCGACCGGATTAACCCCCCCCTAGTGTGTCCAGTCTATAATCATTAAAGTATCATGGCTGTTATTCCTTAACTATTCCAGGTCGTATATGTACCACCTGCGCCTTCAGAGATTGGACATTCTCTATTGATATACCGACGAATACTCTTGCCATAAAAGTGCATACTAATTCCCATTCATAAATGTGATTGATTTGATTAAGTGCTTGCTCTACACACCATCGCTGTGTAGAAATAAATACCTATTTCTAATTCGTACATTTGTGTTGGATCCGTTTCATCTACGTGACAGTGTTCATCATAATATATTTATGCCGAGTACTGGGTGGCCGAATATTAAGTACAAAGGTAGTGGTAGTAAGTATCATATCTAGTAATACAGTCAGGGAATTGTACCCCTCAGTTACATGTAGCATAAGAATTATATAAGGCACACTCGTAGTCAGCTGGAGATACTAAGGGGGTTCCCTCCGGTTGTAAGCCAGCAGGGGAGAGGAATTGTCGGGAGCAAAAGTCTGGATCAACGAGGAATAAAGAGACTCCAGGTACAGGAGACGGTGCAATAATCCCTTGGTCCTTAGACAAAGCAACAGCTATACTCCGGTATGCATTGCAGCATGGATGAAAGCTAGCCAGCCTCTGTGGGTCCTAGAGGCGGGCTCGACGGTGCTCCTCACAGGGTAGATCCCACACAGCAGTGGGGTAGACGGTTCTCTGCTCCAGCAGCCACAGTACCAAAGCAATATAATCCAGCCGGAAAAGGCTCTGCATTCGTCGGTGTAGGTTATCCAGTGTACATATCCACACGGTTCTCGTCTAGGACTCCTCGGATGGCGGCACAAGGTTAGGCCGCCCAGCCTGGATAAGTACACTAGCTCGGTACGACGAACCGGTGGTAATGCTGGTCACTGTAGAACGTAGCCGCACGATACACTATACATAATAGACTATTACTTTATAATAGAATAAGTCGAACTCGACGATACAGCGTTAAACTCTGACACTTTAGCTATCAATTCGCACGCGGTTCACAAGGCTCTATTTAGGGGCAAACAGGGCCCACTTCACAGCACGTTGTATCGTGGTGAAGGCTTCAACTTGTTGGGTTAACTAACTGCTGTATCCACCTGCGACGTATTTATACGTAAGGTGAATAATCTAGTGCCAACCTCAGTTCTGTCTCGTATTACTGCGCAAACCTGGGCATGTTGAGACATGTCTTAGCGGTGGCTTTGAACTAGACATTGGGGGTATGGCCGTTGGCGCCTAGGGGGTCGCTGTCCAATAGGAGAACGAATATTATGGTCTGGCCTGTACCTAGGTAAAGGGATATTCCGTGTATATGTACAAAGAATATACAAGGGATATCAGACGATATACAAATATTATACAATATATCTCAAGTAATAAATATATATATTCGGTTTAATCTGACCCTTTGTAACAATGATGATGATTAGAATCAGAATCAGAATCAGAAAGGTGTTTATTGCCAAGTAAGTTTGCACATACAATTAATTGGTGTTGGTTGTTTGGTGCATCATTAACAGCCAATTAAGGTAGAATAAAATAAAATGGAATAGTTAATTAAAATAAGAGTACAATAGAATGGAATATAGGACTGGGCTGTATAATAGTGCAGGATGTGGTAGAGGATATACACTAAATTAGAATAAACATACAGTGGAATATAACAGGGCTGTGCAATTGTGTAGTAGGCCTATAATGCGATGATAATAATAACATAATTCAAACTGTAGTCTATACATTTGAATTCATATTTATCATTTCACTATAATCAAACTCAAAGTAGCTACATTCTGAGTTCAAGTACTCCAGCTGTGTACTTGTATCATGTTACCGATTACAATTGTACATTTTAAAATGACGCTGCGGTGAGTTTTGTGTGTCTTTTTAGAGACAAATTTAATGGACTGAGACATACTGTAAAGAGGGTATTATGTAATACAAAACAAAACATCGCTCCCCATTGGACGATGAGCAGCGGCTGCCCTGAATTTCACCCCTTGCACCTGGGCTGACCCAATCAGCTCTCAGAGTAACAGGGGAGGGAGGGGCACGGCTCCACCTGGGCTGAACCAATCAGCTCTCAGAGTAACAGGGGAGGGAGGGGCACGGCTCCACCTGGGCTGAACCAATCAGCTCTCAGAGTAACAGGGGAGGGAGGGAGGGGCACGGCTCCACCTGGGCTGAACCAATCAGCTCTCAGAGTAACAGGGGAGGGAGGGAGGGGCACGGCTCCACCTGGGCTGAACCAATCAGCTCTCAGAGTAACAGGGGAGGGAGGGGCACGGCTCCACCTGGGCTGAACCAATCAGCTCTCAGAATAACAGGGGAGGGAGGGAGGGGCACGGCTCCACCTGGGCTGAACCAATCAGCTCTCAGAGTAACAGGGGAAGGAGGGGCACGGCTCCACCTGGGCTGAACCAATCAGCTCTCAGAGTAACAGGGGAGGGAGGGGCATGGCTCCACCTGGGCTGAACCAATCAGCTCTCAGAGTAACAGGGAAGGGAGGGGCATGGCTCCACCTGGGCTGAACCAATCAGCTCTCAGAGTAACAGGGGAGGGAGGGGCACGGCTCCACCTGGGCTGAACCAATCAGCTCTCAGAGTAACAGGGGAGGGAGGGGCACGGCTCCACCTGGGCTGAACCAATCAGCTCTCAGAGTAACAGGGGAGAGAGGATCACGGCTCCACCTGGGCTGAACCAATCAGGTCTCAGAGTAACAGGGGAGGGAGGGGCACGGCTCCACCTGGGCTGAACCAATCAGCTCTCAGAGTAACAGGGGAGGGCAGGGCATGGCTCTGCCCACACTGCTGTTCTTCACTAATAAAACAGTGGAACAAATCGGTCATTATGTGCTGTGCCCCCCCCCCCCCCCCCCCCCCCTAGGATACCACTGAAAACAGCACAACAAGAGAGCTGTCATATCTAGGAGGCCTGGGGAACGGTGTGTGTGTGTGTGTGGAGGGGAACGGTGTCACACGCCGGTGCCCGAATCCGTCCATCTTTGTCTGGTTTGACCCAATATAAGCCACCGCCCACCGTGCCACCGCCGCCGCGCCCACCCCCCGCGCCACCGCCGCCGCCGCGGCCGTCCCGACTCATTATGGACCTTTTTTAATACATCTTCCTGCACATCGTCAAAGACGATTTTCAATATGTTAAATAGCAAATCCGCCGGGGGGGGGGGGGGGGCTTGACGACGTTCTCAAGGACAGTCGGGCGGCACAGTGCCCTCTGGCTGCCGGCCAGGGCCCCTCGCTCGCTCGCTCGCTCGCTCTGCCAGACTGCTTCTAAATTAACCGCTTTTTCCTCCGCGACAGCTCCAGACAGAGGGAAGGAAGGACTTAGGGAGCTCTGGGGTTGGTGCCCCCCCCCAGCCCTACAAAGTAGAGGCTTAACAGAACCAGGCTAGATTGCTTCCTCGGACCCACCTCCCTTCCTCTCGTCACTCGCGGGAGGCGAGCAGGTAGCGGGGGGAGGGGGGGAGATAGGAAATGGAGAGGGTGCATCAGGGCCCTGAGGAAGCCTCCAGCTGCAGCTAAGTTAGGCCAGAGTCAGCACTTAGGTAATTATCTAGCCCCCCCCCCCCCTGTTGTTCCAGAGCGGAGAATTAGGCTTTTTCTTTTTTTGAAAATCAACGGATTGGCTGTAGGGTCGGTTCTCCGAAATAGCTGTTTGAAGGTGCATCGTGAGGCGTCTGGAGACAGACAGAGAAATATATCATAATGCACCGGAGATCCCGTGTTAATCCCAGCCTCCTCAGAGAAATGTGGGTGGTGTGGGGTGGCGGGGGTTGGGTGGTGGTGTGGGGTGGCGGGGGTTGGGTGGTGTGGGGTGGCAGGGGTTGGGTGGTGTGGGGTGGCAGGGGTTGGGTGGTGTGGGGTGGCAGGGGTTGGGTGGTGGTGTGGGGTGGCAGGGGTTGGGTGGTGTGGGGTGGCAGGGGTTGGGTGGTGTGGGGTGGCAGGGGTTGGGTGGTGGTGTGGGGTGGCAGGGGTTGGGTGGTGTGGGGTGGCAGGGGTTGGGTGGTGGTGTGGGGTGGCAGGGGTTGGGTGGTGTGGGGTGGCAGGGGTTGGGTGGTGGTGTGGGGTGGCAGGGGTTGGGTGGTGTGGCGTGGCAGGGGTTGGGTGGTGTGGGGTGGCGGGGGTTGGGTGGTGGTGTGGGGTGGCGGGGGTTGGGTGGTGTGGGGTGGCAGGGGTTGGGTGGTGTGGGGTGGCAGGGGTTGGGTGGTGTGGGGTGGCGGGGGTTGGGTGGTGGTGTGGGGTGGCGGGGGTTGGGTGGTGGTGTGGGGTGGCGGGGGTTGGGTGGTGGTGTGGGGTGGCGGGTTGGGCGTCATTTGTGGCATTGCGTCAATAAGGAAATTCAAACAATTGCGCACAAGTTAATACAAAAGAGCTGAATTCTTATCTCAGCCGGTTTCACCGTTCAGCTTGGTTTGGGAGTTTCAGATAGGGACCTTTTTACTGTAGGTGTGGGACGATATAATGATTGAAGCCATTGGGCCTTTAAAAAAAAAATTTATTTGTATTATTATTCCTTTTGTAGATAGTACGATGAAATTATCCGATGATGAAGTGGTACAAAGAGGATATCGATCACATGAGCTGGGGTATGATTTGTGACTCTTGTTGACATAGAAAGACAGGGAGTCAGCATGCATGGTACAGACACTGTACGGTTCATCTGACAAATCAGATCACAAGATCTTCAAGTGCAAATATGCAAGTACAAGTCACACAGCAAGGTTCTGCCACTTGAGATGCACTTAATATCAATGTACAGAATGTGTGTACACACACACACGTGTGCGCGCACACACACACACATACATACACACACACACACACACACACACACACACACACACACACACACACACACACACACACACACACATTAGACCTCACCTTGCCTTTTTGTGAATGGAATTGAAAGGACATACAATGGAAGGGTAATCATTTGTTTACAAAAAGGCAAGGCTGTCTGATATTATACATCTGCTACATATTATAGGAGATGAATAGGATATTGTTGATTTAGCTCCATGTTGTACAATATATACCACCATGTATCCATAGGTAATAATAGGACCATTGAGAGGAAAACATAAATTTTTTCATGTGAGAATATTAGAAAAGAAAATCCATGAAATAGCTTAGGAATTAGAAACGCTAATCGTGTTGTTCCCTCCCTGGGCTGTGGTGTGACTTAATAATAAGCAGTCGCATCCATTAGTCATATTTATGCAAAGCAACATAATCAATTGAGACATATGTATGACCATTTAGCAAGTGGATTAGCAGTGAATAATATCCTGTTGGGTGGGGGGGAGGGGGGGGAAATACGGGATGGGCCGCGACTGACTGGTGTCGGAGTCAACTCAGCCTAACGCTGGGATGCTGGAATGCTGGAATGCTGGGACACTGGGACACTGGTGTTACGATGGGGTGGCGAGGGAAGGAGATGAGAACCCAATATGCGGAATGGAGTGGAAGGAGGAAACGGAGATGGCAGTTTGCTCTTCTCAAACACTGTGTTCTTTTTATTATAAGAACCACGAGAACGATAATAGGTCACAAGACCAAAAACACAAGTAACGAAGCAGATAAATAAACAAACATAAAGACGGGCAAAGGCACGTTACAAAATAACATAAAAGGATCGAACTGAGAACTCGAAAACAAACGGGCAACAAAACAGAACACTAATATACACTTACTTAGACAGTACAACACTACAGGGCAAGGACAACGTCGACAGGAACAGGGTTAACGGAGGAATGTCACCACACAGAGAAGCAGACCGAACACACATATATACACAGACTAATTACAAGTGGCCACAGCTGGCCAGGCCAGTCTAAAACACACAACAACCAACTAAACACAAAAGCAATTACAAAACCACAAGCAGACAGGGGAAACACATCACACAAGGGCAGTGGCGAATCCTCATGGAAGCCAACGGAAGCCAGGCCTCCCTATGAAAATATGAATTAATATCAAATATGAAATATGAAGAAAAAAAATATATATATATATATTTTTTTTTTATATAGTTTACAATAATAAAAAAAAATCATCTGTGTTATAATTTTTTTATTTTTTTTTAAATGTCTCCCTCTTCTCCTTCTCACTCTCTCTAACACACTGTGCTCACTGCAGCAGAGGAGACTGGAGAGGAGGCAGGGGGTAGGTGTCCTTCTCCAGCGTCCCATGTAAAACCAATACTAGCCAATCCGATTCGAGCTGACTAAAGCCCTGCCCACACCTTAAAACGGGGCTTTGAGCAGAATAATTAGTTTTGAGTCTACATACTGGGATTACTGGAGTGGCATCTAACGTGAATCATGTGACAACGGCTGAACCATAGGTGACGTCATCCCCTCGCGAGATTGATTGATTGATTGATTGATTGATTGAAAATGTTATTAACAGCAGGCACGTTCAGACTAATCCTGTATTCTATTATCAAACATTTAGCACTTTATTAGCCACTTAGTTTTAGCCGGCGGGACATTTATTGAGGACACACATTGTACACTGTACATTGGAATACTGACAAAGCCATGACTGAGTTGTCCTTACAGTAGAGGAGTGAAGTGTCATGTTTATTAGTCACATCCCTGTGAAGGAGGAGTGAAGTGTCATGTTGCATGATGCTAGTAGTACAGTAACTAGTATATTGGTGCGTCCTAGGGTTAAATGCTACAGTATGCTAACTATTTGGAAAAATAACTGTTAAAACTGTTCTCTTGGCTTTGTTTTGTTCATAGTAGTAACGCTGCCGAGCCATACTGTACATGGTGACTGCTTGGTTTGACTGGCAATGGCCGCCGAGCCATACTGTACATGGTGACTGATTGGTTTGACTGGCAGTGGCCGCCGAGCCATACTGTACATGGTGACTGATTGGTTTGACTGGCAGTGGCCGCCGAGCCATACTGTACATGGTGACTGCTTGGCTTAAGTAAAAAAAAAAAAAAAAAAATGCATCCCCTATTATTTTACCCACGCGACGCCACTGCACAAGGGAAGGGACATTCAATAACACACACCATGAAATAACATTAATTATATTTATCAATATAGTCAATATCGGTGTGATGATTGCCTGCACCATCTGGCCACTAGAGGGAGGTAGGAGACCAGGTAGGAGACCAGGTAGGAGACCACTGTTCCTACTGTGACCACAATTTACATTGTGGCCATTGTTTCCATTGTCCTCCCTGGAACCGTTACACACTGGGGCACTGGGACACTGGGACACTGGGACACTGGGACACTGGGACACTGGGACACTGGGACACTGGGACACTGGGACACTGGGACGCTGGGACACTGGGACACTGGGACACTGGGACACTGGGACACTGGGACACTGGGACGCTGGGACACTGGGACACTGGGACGCCGGGACACTGGGACACTGGGACACTGGGACGCTGGGACACTGGGACACTGGGACACTGGGACACTGGGACGCTGGGATGCCGCGACACTGGGACGCTGGGACACTGGGACACTGGGATGCCGTGACACTGGGACACTGGGACACTGGGACACTGGGACACTGGGACACTGGGACACTGGGACGCTGGGACACTGGGACGCTGGGACACTGGGACACTGGGACACTGGGACGCTGGGACACTGGGACACTGGGACGCTGGGACACTGGGACACTGGGACACTGGGACACTGGGACGCTGGGACACTGGGACACTGGGACGCTGGGACACTGGGACACTGCACCCCATGGTACCAAAGCACCTCAAAGGCGCTAAAAACAAAATTACAAACATCTCAAAACAAACTGGTCAGACTACTGCTTGACCTGACTCCTAGAACCCACCTCACCCCTGCCCACTTTGACAACCTAGGATGGCTTAGTGTAGACGACAGAGTACAGCAACTTGCAATGGGCCTGGTCTACAAGATACACTACACGACCAAGGTACCCATGTACATGTCAAAATACTTCCCAAAGGTCAGTGAATACCACGATCACAACACCAGAGGGAGCTCCACAAATCATGTTAAACCCAGATTTGGCTCAAACAAGGGACTAAACACGTTTCGCAATTACGCCACATCAATGTGGAACGCCGTACCCAAAGCTGTAAAGGAATGTGAATCACTACCCACTTTCAAAAACACTCTCAAAGAACACCTACAGGAGACTGCAATTCGAAACTGGCCCCTGCAAATGTCCTAACCCAACCCCATCCATTGTACAGTAAATTACCAAGTATGGCTTTGTCAATATTCCAATGTACAGTGTACAGGTTTTTTTTTATCATTGTGAACATGGCCTTTTGTTCTCTGTGTAAAATGAACTCTCTGAATGCAGTTTTATGAACAAGCATCAAGTTACGCATTAAATATGAGCTCGGATGAATAACAGTGAGTGCAAATTAGTCGATGTGACGTTTTAAGGAAAGCAGAGCTGGGGTCCCCTGTGAAGTCTCCTCTCTGTTAGAGGCGTTGTTCAAAGGAGACGTCAGGTCATGGTTTATGGAAATAATATCACACGCCTAAGGGGCTTGATTCTCTAATACCCAAAGGAGGATTTGTCCTGTTATCTTTGATGCAAGATTCATTGTGACATTTTCTTTTATTATTCTTTTTTATTCGGAAAGAAAAATCATTCAGAGGTTTTGATTTATTTTGTTGAATTAATCAAGAACTTGGTTGCCCGTGTCTTCATGTATAAAGCATTACTAGGTAAACTACCTCTACCTCTGCTCCCTGCTGAACCGGAACTCAATCCGCTATTCGCTACACTCCCAGGACTGTTTGCTCTACAAAGACTTTTTGTTATGGTTTGTAACCGACCCCAATCGCACAACACAAGACAGGTATGAGAGTAAGCCAAAACAGGGCATTTATTCAATACAAACAAAAAGCGGCACTGTCCCTTTAAGGGAGAACACAAAAACACTGGAACAAAGAAATAGGGCAAAATGTGGCACTGTGCCTTTAAGCGGCGAGCAGGCTAAGGGGAAGGCTAAGGGACAGGGCCAGGGCAAAGGTCAGGGCAGGAACAGGGGCAATGGAGAGGGGGAACAGGGACAGAGGCCCGGGGAGGCGGGCTGGAGACAGGGACAGAGAAACAGGGTTAAGGCCTAGGACAGGGCGAGGGCCAGAGCTGCTTACAGGGATGGCAGGGTTCAGACGGCGGAGGCCTGGCAAGGAGATCCTCCTCGGAAGTGAAGAGACGCATCCTCCCGTGGGATAGGAAGCGATGCGCGCCGGCTTGAGCGTCTGGAGTTGGAGCGCGCCGGCTTGACGTCTGGAGTGGGACACTGGAAAACCTCCCGTAGAGGATTAGAGAGCGTAGACGGTGTCCCACTCCAGGCAAACGGCGACAGGTGGTGATGGCTGGCACCTCGTCTCACGCCGGAGACGCGGCAGGTGATGGTAACGTCCAGGACTCCATGAACACTGAACACAGAAAAGGATAAAGAGTCCAGAACAAAGAACCAGCATACAGAACGACCCGACGAGGACTGGAGGGGAGGTCCAGGTATTTAAAGCCCTCTGGGGCGCTAATCATAACTTATCACAGTTGTGAAAGGTAGTCCAAGGGTGGGGGCTGGTGAAGAGCAGAGGAGAGTAAAACATCGCGAGGGTGGGGGCTGGTGAGGTGAGGAGACAGGGAATTAAAGGTCCAGGGAACAGGCGAACCTCACAGTACCCCCCCCTCCACGGGAGCCACCGGGCGACCCAAAAATACAGACAGTGGGGCAGGGGACATGACAAAGCAACAAACAAAAAAAAACTGGGCCATGCTAGCAGGGGAAGCTACACTTAAAGTGGGGCTAGCAGAGGGACAGGGAAGCTGCCAGGGCACTGCTAGCTACAGGGCCTATGCTAGCTGTACTGCTACATTAACATAGAGGCTGCGCTAGCTGCCGGAGCTAGGCTAGCAGACAGGGCTGGACCAGCATGAGAGAACAAGCTAGCTGGAAGGACAGTCCTAGCTGTGGGGAAACTGACCTTGCTAGCTGAAGGGGCAGTCCTAGCGGTGGGGAAACTGACCTTGCTAGCTGAAGGGGCAGTCCTAGCAGTGGGGAAACTGACCTTGCTAGCTGAAGGGGCAGTCCTAGCAGTGGGGAAACTGACCTTGCTAGCTGAAGGGGCAGTCCTAGCAGTGGGGAAACTGACCTTGCTAGCTGAAGGGGCAGTCCTAGCAGTGGGGAAACTGACCTTGCTAGCTGAAGGGGCAGTCCTAGCAGTGGGGAAACTGACCTTGCTAGCTGAAGGGGCAGTCCTAGCAGTGGGGAAACTGACCTTGCTAGCTGAAGGGGCAGTCCTAGCAGTGGGGAAACTGACCTTGCTAGCTGAAGGGGCAGTCCTAGCAGTGGGGAAACAGGGTAGCTAACAGGGGAGCTAACGAGGCTAACAGGGAAGCTAACAAGGCTAACAGGGAAGCTAACAAGGCTAACAGGGAAGCTAACAGGGGAGTCAACAGGGGAACTAACTGGGGAACTAAACAGGGAAAACTCAACATACACTGTCTGTGCTGGCTGGGGTCGTCGACGGGTCGGGTCGTACTGTTATGGTTTGTAACCGACCCCAATCGCACAACACAAGACAGGTATGAGAGTAAGCCAAAACAGGGCATTTATTCAATACAAACAAAAAGCGGCACTGTCCCTTTAAGGGAGAACACAAAAACACTGGAACAAAGAAATAGGGCAAAATGTGGCACTGTGCCTTTAAGCGGCGAGCAGGCTAAGGGGAAGGCTAAGGGACAGGGCCAGGGCAAAGGTCAGGGCAGGAACAGGGGCAATGGAGAGGGGGAACAGGGACAGAGGTCCGGGGAGGCGGGCTGGAGACAGGGACAGAGAAACAGGGTTAAGGCCTAGGACAGGGCGAGGGCCAGAGCTGCTTACAGGGATGGCAGGGTTCAGACGGCAGAGGCCTGGCAAGGAGATCCTCCTCGGAAGTGAAGAGACGCATCCTCCCGTGGGATAGGAAGCGATGCGCGCCGGCTTGAGCGTCTGGAGTAGGAGCGCGCCGGCTTGAAGAGACGCATCCTCCCGTGGGATAGGAAGCGATGCGCGCCGGCTTGAGCATCTGGAGTAGGAGCGCGCCGGCTTGAAGAGACGCATCCTCCCGTGGGATAGGAAGCGATGCGCGCCGGCTTGAGCGTCTGGAGTTGGAGCGCGCCGGCTTGAAGAGACGCATCCTCCCGTGGGATAGGAAGCGATGCGCGCCGGCTTGAGCGTCTGGAGTTAGAGCGCGCCGGCTTGAAGAGACGCATCCTCCCGTGGGATAGGAAGCGATGCGCGCCGGCTTGAGCGTCTGGAGTTGGAGCGCGCCGGCTTGAAGAGACGCATCCTCCCGTGGGATAGGAAGCGATGCGCGCCGGCTTGAGCGTCTGGAGTTGGAGCGCGCCGGCTTGAAGAGACGCATCCTCCCGTGGGATAGGAAGCGATGCGCGCCGGCTTGAGCATCTGGAGTTGGAGCGCGCCGGCTTGAAGAGACGCATCCTCCCGTGGGATAGGAAGCGATGCGCGCCGGCTTGAGCGTCTGGAGTTGGAGCGCGCCGGCTTGACGTCTGGAGTGGGACACTGGAAAACCTCCCGTAGAGGATTAGAGAGCGTAGACGGTGTCCCACTCCAGGCAAACAGCGACAGGTGGTGATGGCTGGCACCTCGTCTCACGCCGGAGACGCGGCAGGTGATGGTAACGTCCAGGACTCCATGAACACTGAACACAGAAAAGGATAAAGAGTCCAGAACAAAGAACCAGCATACAGAACGACCCGACGAGGACTGGAGGGGAGGTCCAGGTATTTAAAGCCCTCTGGGGCGCTAATCATAACTTATCACAGCTGTGAAAGGTAGTCCAAGGGTGGGGGCTGGTGAAGAGCAGAGGAGAGTAAAACATCGCGAGGGTGGGGGCTGGTGAGGTGAGGAGACAGGGAATTAAAGGTCCAGGGAACAGGCGAACCTCACACTTTTCTTTTTTAATATTTTTATCATCTGGGTAAGAGTTTCTTATCTCTGCTCTCTACCACTCTTAAAATTTGGTCTTGCCTAAAAGCAAAAATAAGAAAACATTGCTGAATCCCAGGTAAGAACAAAATAAGATATTTTTTTTGTTAACCTCTTAGCAACCCTCCTACTCCTGCAGGCCCATTTCGAAAATCCCTGAACATGAACTTGCATCGGTTTGTGATAGATTATTAGTTACTGGGTATTTCAAAGTACCTCATATTTTGTAAAAAATTTTATCTAACAACTAGTGCTTTCCAATGATATAAAATATGTGTATGATTATCATCATTATTATTGTTAATATTCTTCATATGTAGTTGCACTTGAACTTGTTGAAATTGAACTTGAAGATAAAAATGAATTTTCAAGCACTTTCCTTACTTGGTAGGGAGAAAATTAGAGTGTATGGAATGTAGACAATCTTGTTGGCAATATAGAACAGATTAGAAATAGCATTGATTGTTCAAAAGTTATGAATTAATTAATGAAACTAGATCAGATAAAAAAAAGTATAATTTATTTGTCCATATTAGATATTATTCATAAAAGAAACTTTAATGTTTGTGTTAAACATTTTATTCAAACTTACCCCGCTCTCTTCCTAGAGCCTTGTCTTCCTCTATCTGGGTATTGTTGTTAGCCAGCGCTAGCATGGGAGCTAGCTGAGCTAATGCAGGCCTACCGCAGGCAAGCATTCAGCTCTGGCTTTCCGTTCTGGGTTGATACAGAATAGGTTATAGAATATGGCCCAGTAATGGGGCGGCTAAGTGGCGCAGTGGGCAAGGCACTCGCCACTAACGCAGGATATGCTGGGTTCGAGCCCAGCTCTCGGCGTTGCTACCAGCTTGGCTGGTCGTTCATACTAATACAATTGGCAGTATTAGGGAGTGGGAAGCTGGTGGGTGGGGATCGGACGTTGTGGACAGCGACTCCTACAGGTCGGTTGGTGCGCCTGCGCAGCAGAATCAGGAAGCAACAGGGGCGGTGTGTCCCTCCCACGCAGACCCTCGCCGCTGAGAGATCGCGCTGTGCAGGTGAAAAGATGCGACGGCTGCCTCCTCATGTACCGGAGGGGACACGTGATGCAAGGCTTCGTCCACATTGCAGCCGACCTGTGGGAGGCATGGCCTTACAACGTTCGAGACAGGGGAGGGGTAGAATTGGACAATACGAATATTGGGGAAGGGAGAAAAATAGAAAATGGGGAGAAAAGGTAGATAAAAAAAAGAATATGGCCCAGTAATGAATAAACTAAATACAGCAATGTGGCTATATTCGCTAAATAAATACGTTGTCCCTCGGGCACGAGCGTGGGTGCACCGCGCAGCGTGACCCACACACAAAGTGGTGTTTTCTGGGTGTTTTTCTTACTTCACATCGGTACTTTTAGAAACAAGCTTTTTGAGTGGAAAATATTACCAAAATCTCTTGAAAAAAGTCTCACAAACAATATAGACTTTCGTAAAACTGAACAAATGCTATAATATGGCCAACAATTGCCTATAAACAGTACTTACACTGTTGTTTCAAACTGTGCACAGGACCTAATTTTCCTGGGGAGGAGTAATTGCATGACCGCTGGCTCTGGGGGTTTCGGCAAAAGACACGAAAAATTTTCAGGGGGTTTTATATACTCCCTGTGACAACGTGCAAGTGATATTACCGTCGATTTACCACATAGGGCATAGGGAGAAGCCCATGCAAAAATGTGGTCCATCCACCGCAAACTCCCCGAATGGGAAGAGATCGCCTGGCAACAGGCTCTAGATGGCGTCAACGCTTTCATAGCGCCAGGAGAACAGGCGCCCCCAAAAGTGGCCATTTTAGTTTTCGTTTTTGAGGACTGCATACTTTTCTTGCAAACCAAAATACTATACTTTATACTTATAGCACATGCATGAGCCTGATCTCTTTTGAAAGATAACATTCTGAAGTTTCTGATACAATTAAAAAAGGTCTGCAGGTTTCCATTTTCTCATAGACTCCAATGCATTCCGTGCATGTTTTACTTCCTGTTTCCGCTTGTGACTTTTCACCTAGATCCCTGATTCACTTATCCCAACGTGGGGTATCATTGGAAAGCCAGACTCATTGCTTACAACCGTGTCCAATAATTCTCGAGATCACCAGATGATTGACAGAGCTAGAGCATCGGGAGTCGGGAGTGGTATTCGAACAAATTTAAAGTCTAAAGTCTAAAGACGTTGGCGCACACCTCACATATTGGCATGTAACTCAAGAACCACTGAACGGATTTTGTCGCCTGAAATGGCAATCGACAGGCAACAAATATGTCTTTAATTCGATATATTGTATACACTATTATTTTTTTTTACATGAAACAAGACAACACAGTACAGTACAGTAATAACAACAATAAACAGGACTTCACAGGACATAGTAATAACAACAATAAAGACAACGGAAATAACAAACAATAAAACAAAACATAAAAATAAAATTGTGTTACCACAGACGCCACAAAAAAACATTTCCTCCCCCATTTCCACCCCCCACCCCAGGACCCTCGGACCCCCCAGGATCAGCACCTTGACTCCGCTTCGCTGCTAAAACATGGCCTTCACTCTCTCAGCCGCCGAGACCCACAATTCAATATTGGATTGCCCAATCCCCACTACCCGGGCTGTAGAAATCTCCATATATATGACATCCAAAAAAGTTAGTGACCAATTGATTATTGTTAGTTTCTCCGGTTGCTTCCACCTCATGGCTATTAATTTATTGGCTGCTCTAATGCCAGCCAGTATGATTATTTTTTGTTGTGTGGAGGCCGGTAGTAATGTTATATCATCCAGGAGTAGTGTCGCTGCCATGTGTGGAATTAACAGGCTACATATGTTTGAAGGTTTATTTGCCATGGATTTCCAAAGAAGAGCCACCGGTGGGCAATCCCAAAACATATCCATATACGTGCCAGTAGCGCCTAGAGCGCACAGAGTGCATCGAGAGTCGGCCACCAACCCCATAGCGTAGAACCTCCTAGGTGTGAGATATGTTCTGTGAATATAATTCAAATGTATTTGCTGGTGATTTGGGTTACGGGAAATCAATGTGACATTAGTCCAAATATCATCCCAGTCAAATTCAGGGTCTAATTCTGGGATGTCCCCTCGCCAGATTATATCTAATGTTACGTTTTTATATGTGGATTTGATCAATAGTGTAAAAATCGAGGTTGTCCTGTCTCTAATAAGTTTAACAAAAGGGTGTGTGGATGTAATGTTTGGGCCCACGGAACGCCATGCGCCTTAATCGCCGATCTTAGTTGTAAGTAGAGGAAAAAAGACGCGCCGGGGATATCATAAAGATCTCTTAGGTCCTGAAACAGACGAAGACCGGTTTTATCATATATATCCCCCAGAGTATGAACTCCCTTCCTTTCCTTTTTTTTATCCACTTTTTCTCCCATTTTCAATTTTTTCTCCCATCCCAATTTTCGTATCGTCCAATTCAACCCTCCCCTGTCTTTGAACGCTGTTTCTTGCCTCCCACAAGCCGGCTGCATGTGGACTAAGTCACGAGTCCCCTCTGATACTCGAGGTAACAGCAGTCGCATCTTTCCACCTGCACGGCTCGATCTTTCAGCGTCGGGGGTCTGGGCTTTGGAGGGGCCCCGCCCCCGTCGCTTCCTGATTCTACTGCGCAGGCGCACCAACCGACCTGTAGGAGTCGCTGTCCACAACGCCCGATCCCCACCCATCAGTTTCCCTCCCCCTAATACGGCCAATGTGTATTAGTGAGGACGACCAGCTAAACTGAAAGCAATGTGGAGCACTGGGCTCGAACAGGGAGATGATCTGTTTGAGCCCAGCCTCCAGTATTCCTGGTGAGCGCATTTCCCACTGCACCACATAGCCGCCCTTAACTCCCTTCCTTTCCCACTGAGGAATGTTAACGGGTTTATGCCCAACAAGTTGTGGGTTATGAAATATTGGAGAGTCGAGGTGCCACGGGCACTTGACAGCACAAGACCTCTGTACATTGCGCCATGTTTGAATCACGTGGGATATGATAGGGCCATATTGTAATTGGCATTTCGATATAGGGGTGTTGGAGTATACTACATCTTGTAATCTTTGTTGTACACAACTTGTAAGTCGATTTGGATAAAAGCGTTCAGCTAAATTACTAAATGTAAATGTAAAGCTGCAGTAGGCAATTTCAGATAGATTATCTGTGAGTTTACCTGCCCAGAAGAAATTGAACAAACCCTGCATCACTTGTGAAGCCCAAACCACACCCAGAGGCACCAGCGGCCGTAAGTTTAATTAAAAAAGAAATAATAACAACAAATATTTCCCAGCCTCTGATCGGAAGGTGGGTTTTCACGGTGTGTTTACTCTCTGACGAGGAACGCCGCCACGGTGGTCTTAGTTTTAAATAATAAATGGTAAATGGTGCATTTATATATCTCTTTTATCCAAAGCGCTTTACAATTTTGTTCCTCACATCACCCATTCACTCACACATTCACACACCGACACCGGAGGCAACCATGCAAGGCGCCAACCTGCTCATCGGGGGTTAGGTGTCTTCCTCAACACTTCGACACGCTGCCCGGGAGGAGCGGGAATCGAACCGGGAACAGGCAACCGCTCTACCTCCTGAGCCACTGTCGCCCCCATGACTTGGGTCTCCTGAAAGGCGCTATATAAATTTAAGATATTATTATTATTATTATTATTATTATTATTATTATTATTATTATTATTATTATTATTATTATTATTATTATTATTATTATTATTCTGACTCTGGGAGCACCAAACACCAGCTCCCTGCATCAATAACCAATCAAATGTGTGGTGCCACCGTGCTCCTCGTCAAGAAGTTCACACAATGTGCAAAACCACCTGTCGATAGAGGCAGGGGGGAAAATGTATTCAGCTTAAAGCTACTGGTGCCTCTGGGAGATGGGAGAAAAGCGTTCTTGCATGTGCATGGGGCTTGAAAAGCGATACAGAGCTTGACTCTATTTCTGCTGGGCAGGTAAACTCACTTTCGCTCATTTCTCTGAAGTTGCCTACCGCACCTTTAATACTGATGACTCTATATGACCTACATAAGCAAACAAGACCATCAGCGAGAATATTCGCTATTTATAGTGACTTTAAATGCCGGGTCTTCAGGTCGACGAAACGGATCATTAACGGCACACAGACCAGAAGAGCCTATGTTTACACTTTCCCAGGCAAGTTATATTTGAATTGAACTGTTAAATTACTGTATTATTGATTTGGTAAAAAAAAAAATGGCACAGACATCCTTAGTTACCACGGCAACCACTCACTGCAGGATTCCCAGCTTTGTGGCGGCAACCGTGATTCATTTAAAACATCTTTAAAACTCACATTTCACCTCAGGATGCAGTCAATTATAATTGTATTCAACATAAAAGCACATATAAATATTTTCGTTCAATACGTTCGTTTTGTAGAAAGTATTTTAGTCGCTGCCTCCGTCTTTAGTGTCAAGTGCCCCTATTCGAAACAAACAGATGTCCGTCTCCTCATTATATCGACTATCTCCGATGACAATGCTACAGTATGAATGCTCTCAAAGTAGCGGCTACATATTGCCTGAATTACAGGATACTGCTATACTTTATGTATATATCATCCATTTTGCACAGATTGAGTACTATTGAGACGCTGAAGGGACGGAGTCTTTGGCGAGGCTATTCTGTATACGCTGAATGACGATACAGAATACATACCGATGATGCTAACCTAGCATACGGTACAACTTTAAGAATATTTGATTTTTGCGACAGCAGAGTATGACTCATGAGAAAACAATATATATGTGCCTGACCTTATCCCCCCCCCCCGTAGGCAATACCTGGCCCCTTGTGAAGCTGAAGTGATTGTTTCCGGCTACGACGGAGCCAGAAGCACTGCTAGTAATCATTGGTCGGGCCTGACGACACAAAGAACAAACCATGTCTTTGTAGGCGGTCTGCCTCTGAGGAACCCGCCTTACCAGGTGAGATCACTGTGATCCAGTGGGTGATGATGTAGTGGACTGTGGATTGGGAGCCTCTTCCCTATGTGTGTCTATAGGGAGTTGTGGGAGTTGTATTTATTATACATTTTTATAACACATTCATAATGTGCCATACATACTGTAGAGTTATCGATCATGCATATAGATGTGTATGTTTCATGACAATACTCGTACATTACCAACCTGTTATGATGTATGTATCGTACCACATTCAGATTAAAGGCAAATGTTGTGGTGTATTACTCTAGGCCCTGTTGTCCGTACTGTACGACTCTGTTGCCTATACCTTTCTAATTGCCTGCCTACAAATGCCTTACACTTTAATTTAATTTAAAACGACCTACTTTAACCTATAGTCTACCCATATAATACTGTATGATAGCCATGTACATATATATATATATATGTAATGGATGGTATCGTGAAGCACAGTCAAGAAGGGCTGGGGTGAGTAGCGGTGCTATGGGTTAAACTCACTCTCACATCCTCAAAAGACACATAGACACGATACAAAGAAGTGAATTCACCTCTTGGTATACGGTCTGTGTTGCTGCCTGCGGTGTGGGAGACCGGGGTTCGACTCCCACTCAGGGCATCGAAGTTTGAGGTGACGTTGTGACAACTATTAGTGTACATAATAATACCTTACACACATCAGATTACCATTGTGTAATCATTGAACTGTTACATTATAATATGATTATATAACAAACCGCCAAAAGTGAACACAGTCATGTATTACTGGTTTATAATCCTATAGTCTAAGGTGTCATTTAAATGTAATGTATTATGATCGTGGTGTTGCTCATTATCCTCAATGTTCATAATATTTACATCCTATACAGTAGCTATTGTAATACACTATGGTACAATATGTCCATTGCACCTATAGATTACAATCCACTATGATCTTTGCCTAAAAAAAGTGTTGTGATATATATGTGAAAGAACATTATAACATAATTATGAGTAGTGTCTTTAACGCATACCTACGCACGATATATGCACGATAATGCATAATGATTATGTTATGACGTCTTACAATGATTATGTTATGACGTCTTATTAGGATTATCAAATAACGTTTAGCCAATTTGATCAACTGGTCTAGGATGATGAAAATACTGCTGTATTGTATATTGTTATTTTCTTGTTTATGGAAAAAATAAATATGGTAGAGGTACCATACTGAAGTGCTTTTCAGAGACGTGCGTGTGTGTGTCATACTGAAGTGCTTTTCAGAGACGTACGTGTGTCATACTGAAGTGCTTTTCAGAGACGTACGTGTGTCATACTGAAGTGATTTTCAGAGATGCAACCCAGGTCCTATTTTGAATGCAAAAGTACCCCCTTCCGCAGGGTGCCATGCCGCTCCACAACTACACTGGCTGCATTGAAATAATTGAAATGAATAAGCGGGGAGGATTCCACACCTCCAGGGCCATCGCCAGCAGCAACGTAGACCACTGCAGGTGAAAAATACTTTCTTCTCAAAGAATAACTCGCTCACTCAAATGCTCTCCACTCAATAACCCTTTTTCATCCAGTGTCAGTTGGTTTTGTACTATTTTCTATCGGCTGCCCGGCAGAGAAGGTCGAATTTAATCATGAATGTACTGTATGTTGTTCTTTACTACAGATACTATGCTGCATTAAGACGTCAGGAACATGTTCTCTATTTTCACTTTTGGAAAATATTTTTGGAACGTAAAATTTCAGGTTTACACATAATTTTGTAGTCGTTTGAATTGTAGATGGAAAATTATGTATCTTTCTAGATCATAATTTGAACATAGACAGCAGGTGTGTTTTTTACAGACAAGTTTAAAATTGAAATGTTGTTATGTTGAACTGTTGATTAGTTCTCAGATTAAGATACCTGTCAGTCAGTGCGGTCAGGTGGCGTAGCGGAGATTGCGCTCGTCACCAATGCAAGAGGCTGCGGTCTCGACTCCCGGAGTCAGCATTGCCTTGGCTTGGGCTGATCGCTATACTAACTCGTTTGGCTGGGTTAGGGGAGGGAAGCCGTGGGTGGGAAACTGGCATTGTGGACAGCGACGCCGGTCTGGGCACCTGCTCAGCAGAGGCAGGACTTGATGAAGGCAGCGTGACCTCCCACGTGTTACACTTCACCAATGAGAGCCCTCGCTGCCAGGTGAGAAGAGAGCCACTGGCTGTCGCCGCACGTGTCGGAGGAAGCGTGCGGATACTTCAGGGTTCCCTTGTACCGACCAGTAGGAGAACATGCGCACAACAACCAGGTAGGGGAGGGGGGGGGGGAATTGGCATAACGACTAAATTGGGACGGGGAGAAAACAGAGAAAAATCGGAGAAAGAGAGATACAAAAAAAAAAAGATACCTGTCAGTCAAATTGGGAACGATAATCATGCCTCCAATCATATGTTTTGAACCTTGGTGGTGCGGCTACCATTTTGTTTGGATTCCAGATCGGGGTCTAATATGCATACTGTTTGCTAATAACAATGTGTTGAACTCTTTGACAATCCATTCTCGTATTGTAACTACCGTTACAGATACGATTTGCGTCCCTACGCCACAGAGGCCTCCGCGACAGGTTCCTGGAATCGGACCACTCCGTCGACGACCGCTGAAAGGGCGAACGCGTCCGCGCGGGCGACGGCGGCTCCGCCACGCACAGTGCCGCCGCGGCATCCTCCTCCTCAGCAGCAGGTCTGCCACGACGGTCTCTGCCGCAACGGGGGCACATGTCTGCCCAGCAGAGCTGTGCCCGCCTGCGACTGCCCCCTCCACTTTTCCGGAAGTTTCTGCGAGAAAGGTACATGCTTTTGGGGAATTTGCGTGGTACTCTGAAAGTGCGTCCATCTTCTATTTAGTTTTCCCTCCCCTTCAAAGAGCTTTCGGGAGTGAATGAGTATTTCTTATTTTAAAAGAAAACGACTAAACTGTGACCCGCACTGTCGTCGGGAGCACAACCCACAAACGTGATGGTTTAATAAACGTTAATGTATGCTGAGCCCCCCGCTCCATAATAGGCTTTCAGTACGAAGGAGAACAGAGAGTCGGCCCGGAGTTAGGAATTGTGAGTGATGTAAATTATTCAGAGATACGATTAATGAAATGAAGGATCCAAAATAAGCAGCTTCTTGAACTGCTCCGGTGTGTATGTGTTTTGCCCCTGCTGCCGCTCGCTGCGAGTAAGAGCGTGACCTTGTCACATATGCTCAGCGTTCAGCTCGCAAGCCACCCACCCCTCACCAAAAATATTCATGTGAAACCGACAGTTCCGACACTTTGAAGTACCAAGGAGCACCAACCCCTCCCCCCCCGTCACAGACTTCCATTTGCGTTTGACAACTGTATACTGCACTTGGCCTATAGGCTACTGTCAATCATCTCACTCATATCAAATCGGCACTGCAGTCACTCGAGTTCAGAGTGATTTTTCATCCTCTCTCATCCTCTATTTGACTCCCACTAGCGTGGTCTCTGATACAGTATCCTCTGAGTCTGACTAGCGTGGTCTCTGATATCCTCTCAGTCAGACTATGGTCTCTTGCTGCCCACTTTAGACTGCTTATACCGCTCTCCATACTCCATTCCTCTCTTGTGCCAAAAGCCATTGCATTCTATTCTTCCCCTGCTTTGCTGACTAAACACATTCCGGTAAATGTCAATAAGCCAATACAAAACCCACAAAGGTAATTTGCTGAGCCTCAATTTCACTTAAATCCATTGACGCTGTAACACCTGTTGTGGTGTGTACATACAGTCTCTTGTACATTCATCTTCTTTACTTAAGTGAATGAATGCCGTGCTCTTACAGTAACAGTAAAGATAACGTCTCGTCTATAGTCATTGTGGCGGCGCGTGTTAAGTG
>NW_028172420.1:42500-94186 GCF_963971535.1 Notolepis coatsorum
GATACTAATTAATTTCGCAGCGGGGGGCATAATCCCACGGGACAATGCATTGGTAACTTGTTTCAAATGACAATATATACCCCTGTGAATATTATTGTACGGATCGGAATATGGGCGTGCACGTGGGAGCATGCGCAAAGATATTACAGTGATATGCTGGTGCTCCCGACTGCGAGGGAGAGAGAGAGGGAGAGAGGGAGAGAAAGAGACAGAGAGAGAGAGAGGGACACACGGAGGCATGGAGCACTTACACACAACCTGTGTAAATGCTTGTGTGTGTGTGTGCGAGAGAAGACGGGTCTCTCTCTCTCTCTCCATCTCTCTCCCTCCCTCTCTCTCACTCGTCCGCTCCCTGCCTCGCAGTCAAAACCCGTTTGAGGAAGTGTCGGGTTACACTATGCGCTCTCTGCCTCGCTCTGTTTGAGGAAGTGAAGATATTTCCACTCACTCTGCTGTCGCTGTCAACCATAGAGGGGGTGTTAGTTATGCAAATCAGTGCTATATTCACGTCAGCAAAACTGTCAAATCAGAACAGCTTAGTTGAGTGAGGGAGGATCTCGTGAACTCGAGACTAGACTGATGAGTCAATATGATAATTAACGACACAGACCACATTGATATAATCCCCAATTGCTAGGAAAACATGCTAAACACTGGAAAATACAATTTATAATGCATGTCCCCTTTAAAGTTAAATTCTCCTTTAAAGTTAAATTCTACCTAAAGCCATGAAAGATTATTTTGTAACAACTATTTTTTTATCTCTCTCTTTCTATCTTTTTATCTCTGTCTTTCTATCTTTTATCTCTCTCTTTTTATATCTTTTTATCTATCTCTTTGTATATATTTTCTCTCTCTCTCTCTCTCTCTCTCTCTCTCTCTCTCTCTCTCTCTCTCTCCTATATATATATATTTGTATCTCTCTCACCCACATACATGGCCTTTAACCAGGTATTGGCCTTATATCCATATCATTATCAGTATTGATGTTTTAACCAGATACTGGCCTGATATCCATATCATTATCAGTATTAATGTTTTAACCAGATAAAGGCCCCATATCCCATACCATAATCAGTACTGATGTTTTAACCATGTATTGGCCTGCTATCCCATACCATAATCAGTACTGATGTTTTAACCATGTATTGGCCTGCTATCCCATACCATAATCAATACTGATGTTTTAAATATCAGTGCTGGCAGTCCAGAGTGCTTTCTGCTGAGTTAGCACTTAGCAGGGCTGGTAGTGGTAGGCATGTTCTATGCTCTAGTGCTGGCAGAAGTGCACTCTCATGCAGGCGGTGATGTGCGTACGGCGTGTCGTTCTGATAGGCCCGCTGGACGGGACGACGGGGCCTTGTTTACATGCTGACAAAGTCTCCCAAATGTGTATTCATGCCACTGCATTTGCCATGGCGACAGGCGCATCCATTCCCACGTCACGTTGCAGTAAGTGACAGGGATGATAACAGGACGAGTCACCTCTGTCCGCTGTTAATTACGGACATGGCATCCTCCCCGGTGACTAATGCGGTGTACTTGTTTATGCGACATGTGAAGTGCTGAGCAGTAAACGTCACCTGTACATGATGGAAGTCTCCCTCCGCTGCGTTTTTTACTGTACTATAAATTGGTCAAATCTCTGTCATTGTTGAAGGTGACATCAGGCTTAAGTTGTTTGAATTTGTACTTTGTACTATTTAGATTCAGATAATTTTATTGTCACAGCTTCTTTTTTTTTTTATCTTTTTCCCCCTCCATTTCCTCCGATTTTCTCCCATCCTAATGTTAGTCGTATGCCAATTCCCAATCCCTTTCCTAGTCGCTGCGCACTTACCCCCCACAGTCAGATCATCTGGGAGAGTGGAGGCTATCACGTGCTTCCTCCGACACAGGTCAGCCAATCAACCGCTTCTTTTCACCTGGCAGCGCGGATCCCCTGAGAGGGGCGTAGCGTGTGGAAGGATCACACTATCCCACTCAAGTCCTATCCCCGCTTAGCAGGCGCCCCGACCGAACTGTAGGAGTCGCTGTTTACAACGACCCGGACCCACCCCGCCAGCTTCTCCCACCCTCTAATACAGCCAATTGTATTAGTGTGAACGGCCAGCCAAGCTGGTGACAACCCCGGAGCTAGCTCCGGGGTGGTGACGAACGCAATCTCCGCTACGCCACCTAACCGCCTCTTGTCACAGCTTTTTTAAATGTACATACATTCAGAAAAACGGGAGATTCCCGGCTCCTCAACCGTAGTAGATTTCTAAACATAATAGTCTATATTATATCTATATAAACTATAACTATAAACAAAATAAAGCTATACATAAAATATCAAATAAAACTATAAACTAAACTATAAACTAGACATACTGTAATACACAATGTATATTATATTTATATCTATACAATACAAGGTATAAATATGTAACATATTATGTTAGCAGCAGTTTAGTTTAGTTTATTTAGATCCCCATTAGTTATTACCGTGGTACTCTTCCTGTGGTCCTCTCAAAATTACATAACACATTCAAACATAACATCAATCAATCAATCAATCAATCAATCAATCATCAATCATCAATCAATCAATCAATCAATCAGATTTATTTATATGCACATTTCACATGACACGTGTCAACCAAAGTGCTGTACAGAGGGTAGGTACACATAGATACATAATGACAAGAATCACACTCCGTTTTATGGGAGGGCACACAGGCAAACAGTAGCTGTTCAGTGTTCTTTTGGATGTGGACCTGAGACTGCAGTACTATAATGCAGTACAGATCTTGCGCACATAGAAGCCTTTCACATAATGTTTAGAACGGCCATTTTTCCTCCATTTTGGAAGAACCAAGTCGCTATGTATTGATATATGAGACAATATATAATATATAATTTGGTGGGTAATCTTGTAAACAAGAAACAAAGTGGGGCTCGCAACTCACTTTTGATGCTCCATGGTGTTTTAATTGTGACAAAAAAATATATAGCAGATACAATAATAATAATAATAAATATAATTTATTTATATGAAATAATAAAATGTAATAAATAATAATAAAAAGTAAGTAATAGCATGCATTTCTAGTGTTTTTTTCAGTTTCTTTTAACTACACATGTTGGGAAGAAAGAGAACTACACAAACATTATGTGCCTTTATTATCAAGTGTTTGGCATCATCACACTGTATAGCAGCCGTTCAGGCTATAAAGAAACTGCTTCATGTAGTGCTTATACTACCCAAGAAACCGTCTGCACAGCAGTCTTTAAGGCTATAAAGAAGCTGCTTTATGTAGGGTTTATACTACTCAAGTCAAGCAATTAAAGGGAACCAAAGTGTTCAATGTGAAGGATATTGAGTTTGTTTACATGTACCAGTAGTACCCAGTATCCTGTAGACTAGCTAATGCCTTTAGATGTACCAGTATCCTGGACCCAGTAGTTCAAAAGTTTTAATCTCAATCAGATCCGATCAGATTTTGAAATCCCATTTTTTTTTTTTTTCCTGACAGATTTCGTACCGCTATGCCAAAGCAATTCAGGATAGGATCACACTGATCCAAATTCAGACTTTTTCAAGATTACTAGATCCTGAATATCAGTGCTTTGATCCTACCGATCTCCATCTAGTGGATTTGAAAAATAATACAAGGAAGACAAGAGACCACATTGCAGAGACATCTATAATGTCTAATTAAGTCCCTTCAGCCCGGCTAGGTTAAAAGATAAAGTCCCTTCACCCAGGCTAGGTTAAAAATATAAAGTCCCTTCAGCCAGGCTAGGTTCAAATCAATCATATAATAAATTGTCTTTTCAGGGAAGACATGGCAGGTCAAAGACTTCACCAAAGATGCTCATGTCGAGGATGTAAGCATTCAATCGGAAGCTTATTGCTATGGAGTGGAATGACTGAGGTAAAGATAGAATACTTGAGATGGGAAAACCAAGCGAGGCAGAAAATTATTATGGCGTGTTCTGTATTGATCACAACCTCCTGCTATGCCTCATTACAGTAGCTCCAGTCCTTAAGTTAGTCCACATATATTTTGAAGTGGTGATGTAGGACCACAGCGCTGTTCAGAACCCAGTCACGACCCAAGAATTTCAGCCACTCTCCTCACAAAAAGTCCCAAACCATACTTTAAATTGGTAGAACAAACAACCACTCAGATTATAGCCAACCCCGGTTGATGACTGGTTGGCAGTGGTGCAGTGGTGATTTCATAAGTGGTTGCACTGTGTTTTAATGACGTCACGCGCATAAATGTTCCCTCGCGTGCGCACAGAACAGCTCCGACCAGCATTATGATTAGAATGATTATTATGCATACATAGTAGGAAACATGTTTGTATAGGAAATTACTAGCTTTAGTTTAGTTTTTGTCAATATTGCCTTGAAATAGAGAAGTTGAAAAGGGTAGCAGGATGTAGCCTTCAATATATAAAGAAATGATATTGTCAACAGATATGGTTGAAAAACCAACGATGTTTTAAATGTAATTTTAGA
This sequence comes from Notolepis coatsorum, assembly GCF_963971535.1. Lineage (NCBI taxonomy): Eukaryota > Metazoa > Chordata > Actinopteri > Aulopiformes > Paralepididae > Notolepis > Notolepis coatsorum. The sequence goes on from NW_028172420.1 coordinate 47,014, forward strand.
TACATTGTAGTTACAATTTCTTTAATTGAATTAACTTAAACTAGAAAAGTAAATACAAACTAAATTAACAATGTAACTTACAGTTTACAGAAGGACAGTTTCCTTCTGAAGCACAACTTAAGAAATGTCCCATCCTTCCAGTCGGGACCATTTGTCACACTGAGAGGTTCCACAGCTCAAGCAACCCCCCACCAATTGGTACAGGGCTTGTATTTTGGTTTTGCTCTTCTCGTTCTTTGTTATGCTATTGCGTGCGCGTGCTTCTGCTCAGAAAGGAGGTGGAACGACGTGGTACCGCGTGGCATGAGCACTGCACCCCTGCTGGTTGGAGAAATCCCTGTAAAAAATGGCATCTGTGTTTTTTTCTTTTTTTTTTCTTTTCTTTTTAGCGTTTATTGCTTTTTACTACTGGGCAGTCCAGTAGAGAGAGAGAGAGAGAGAGAGAGAGAGAGAGAGAGAGAGAGAGAGAGAGAGAGAGAGAGAGAGAGAGAGAGAGAGAGAGAGAGAGAGAGAGAGAGAGAGGAAGAACGGGAGACAGAGTGGGGGGAAGACGTTCGGCAAATGACGCCGGGTCCGGAAGCCGAACCCGGGTCGGCCGTGCCGCGACGCAGCGCGTTACATGGTTCACCACTTGGGCGCCCGGCATCTGCGTTTTTCATTCAAATGGTTACTCCCCTTAAATAGGAGCCGACAATGAGGTTTTTGCCCCAAGTCTCGACCACAGCCGCGTGAAATCGGATTATTCTTTCCGTTTGGGTTTTAAACCAAAAGGCTATGGGTGTGCTGTCAAATATTTGGAACCCAGCCCGGCTAAAGCGCCCGAGTCTCTCACTGATGTGACCTAATATTGCCAGGTCAAGTGATTACAGGAAGTTCTGATAACAAAATTAAAATGTTGCCACTAAAAGCTAATGTTTAAATTGTGTATATTATGTTGTAGACCATCTCACAGAAATTGAATAGGCTATGCAATTTAAATAAATATTAGCTATACCACTGAAAGAAAAAAAAGAAATTATTTGAATTATAATCGTTGCAACAGCCACTCTGGTCGGTCGGGGCACCTGTTCAGCAGCGAGGGGATCTGGGGGAGATAGCATGAACCTCTGCACATGTTACACTCTCCCAGTGAAACCCCTAGCTGTCAGGTGAAAACAAGCAGCTGGCGACTCCACATGTATCAGAGGAAGCATGTAGTCTACACCCTCCTCTCCAGACCAACAGTAAGGCAGCGCTACGACCAGGGGGGAATTGGCATTAATTGGGGGATGGGAGGAAAGATTAGGTCTAAAAAAAAAAAAAATGGTGTCCAGAATCCCTGGAGCTGCAGCAGTTGGAGTGACACGTACCTCGACAGCATGTCCACCTGCACCACCGGTCTAGTCTGGCGCACGGTGGACTGTCCTCTTGTGTGAGAGCCAACAGATCATTACCAGCTGGTGGAGTTGATGACCCGAGAGGTTGCCTCTTCCACCTCTCTTTAAACACCCCTCCCTCCGTTCTCTCTCTCTGTCATCCGGGGGGAAATAACCCAGCAGCAAGCAGCCTTGACAGGGGCCTGCTGACTCCGCTCATAGGCAAACTGTCAGCGTCTAATGTGAGATCCAGCAGAAGAATTAGAGCAGCCTGCAATTAGGCCAATACTTTCTGTCCTGTTTACCATCGAGGTCCAGGGTGTAGAGAGCGTTTCTTTGTGTGTGTTCTAGTTTTTTTTTCATCTAGTTTACTTGTAGTAGATGCAGTAATAATTGTGGGATTATGGTAGCCTGTAGCCTATCATTTCTATCCCCACCTATCCGCCGCCTCCCCGAGAGATGTCATAGGCAGGGGTGTAAAGTACTTGAGTAATTGTACTTTGTTACAATACTTAAGTACTGTTTTGGGGGATTTGTACTTTTACTCAATTACATTTCAGAGAAAAAAAAACATACTTTTTACTCATTACTTTTAAAATGCAGACCTACAAGTACAAATTACAAATCTCGCAGGTCCAACCATTTTAATTCGTATATTTGTTTCTCTGGCCGAACTCATGTTAACGTTATTAATCCTGCTTCCGCACTTTATTTAAAAACAGCCAATCAGATCCCCATCAATGGAAAATGAACCCGCCCATACCCATGCTGATTGGTCCTTGTGCAAGACTAGAAAGTGGGGATCTTTGATTAAACACCATCGCGATCGTCATTACCGGTGTGCATTGGGCCTGGCTAGAATACGGAAAACAATAAAGGTTTCAGGCGAGCACATCCGTGACAGATGGCTTTGTAGTGCTTCACTTTGAGGGGGAGGGATTCCTGCAGCCAGAGGCACTGAGAGACACCTTAGAGACCCAGTTCAAAAGGTAGGCGATACTGCCACCAGCCGGGATTCGGTCGTCATTGCAATTTTAATGTAGGCAGCGGTGCCAGGGAGACACAGGCAGGTCCACGCAAGTGTTTAGAATGGGAAAATCGAAAAAAAATATCAAAACCCGAGAAATATCGGTAATTATAATTTCTGGACCGTACTTTTTACACCCCTGGTCATAGGCCTTACAGACAACCTGCTGCTCACAGAATGAGGCCAGGCTTCTGAGTGACACAGATGATAGTGTTGGCGGGTACAGGCTTATAAAATATGGCAGAGGTGTGGGGCTTCAGGCTGGCTTTCTGGTATGACTAACTAGGACCTCAAGTCATGGCAGGCTTGGAGTATATTTATTATAATTTCTTTCAGGCGGTCTAATCAGACATGCAGAAATATAGAGCAGAAATGCCTTTGACTGAATATCACAGGCATACTGTATAATTGAACTTGAATCACCCTCCTATCGAGTCCTTTGGTTCTGATTTAACTGAATATCGGTACTGAATATCGCAGCCATACTGTATTAATCTGACTTGAATCATCCTCCCACATCGAGCCTTTTGTGTTTGTGATTTTGTGTTCCTAGATACCACGGTATACATCCCGTCCTTCAATGGATCATCGTACCTGGAGCTGCCGTCCCTCGCCTCCGTCCTGCAGTCGTCCGCGGCCAGTGATGACCTCGCTGCCGAGGATCCCTCTGTTAATGTCTATCTGACGGTGAAAACCAGGGCTGCCCAGGGCACCATCCTCTACAGTAAGTACCATCTTATGAATACTCAGTATGGTAGTTGGAAGGTATGCACATTTCCTATCTAAAGTAAAAAAGATAGATTGTTTGTGTGCAATATGCCTGATAATATATATTTTTCCTCAAAAATGAATAGTGAATAAATGTATGTTTATTTTCGTGTCATACCATCGAAACGGCCCATTCCACATCGGATTACATGACACACAATTACATTTAAGACACAGTCTTCACAGTCACTCAATACATTATTATTATTATTATTATTATTATTATTATTATTATTATTATTATTATTATTATTATTATTATTATTATTATTATTATTATTATTATTATTATTATTATTATTATTATTATTATTATTATTATTATTATTATTATTATTATTATTATTATTATTATTATTATTATTATTATTATTATTATTATTATTATTATTATTATTATTATTATTATTATTATTATTATTATTATTATTATTATTATTATTATTATTATTATTATTATTATTATTATTATTATTATTATTATTATTATTATTATTATTATTATTATTATTATTATTATTATTATAACAGCTACTTAAATACTCTACTACTCATATATTTCATGTAAAGGACACATTTAAAGATTTGATAAAAAAAATAATACTCTACTCATATTCTCATATTCAAAACTCTATTCCACAATCTACTCATACCTGTCCAACATACTTCACATGGTTATCATGTTATTTATTCTGCAATCACTAGGATTGGGGTGTATTTGTTGACATCCCAAACAGTACCTAATAGCTCTATTATGAACCTGATCACATCCCTCGTAGGCTTTATAACCCGTAATCCAACACAGGCTTAATAGAGCTGCACTACAGGTGCATTGTTCTGTTCCAAAACACCTCGTTGGAAACGTATAATCCTTTGGCTGGAAAAGGCAATCAAATTCAGCCAGGCCAGTAGCGCTTTGATTGTAGATGTCGATTCTGTAGCTGCTGCCTTCTGTGTTGCCACCCATGATGACACATTCCTTCTTCTGCTGACTGCTGTTCCTCCGCCGTAGCCAACGGGCTAATGTTAGCTGCTGGTGCTGCTTGATCAATTGATTGAACATTGTATTAACATATTGCAGAATGGGTACAATACAGTACGGCTCAATACACACAATTATTAAGGGGAAGCAGACCAGAGAAAGACTTTCGTCTTGTTTACATCCCCTGCTTGACTGTGTTCCTCCTCTCTAACGTTAGCTGTATATTTGAATACCGTTTATGTCACAAATGTATCAGTACTAAATACCTATATGTCCCTATGCCATAAATGTCATGTATGTTGTGTATGTCATAAATGTCTATATGAATTGAAAATGGGGGACCCTGATGGAAACAAGACAAACGTCTTTCTCAGGTCTGCATCCCCTTAACAATTGTGTGTATTGAGCCGTACTGTATTGTACCCATTCTGCAATCTGTTAAATAAAGTTTTCATTCATTCATTCAGCTGCTGGTGCTGCTTGACTGTGTTCCTCCTCTCTAACGTTAGCTGCTGGTGCTGCTTGACTGTGTTCCTCCTCTCTAACGTTAGCCGCTGGTGCTGCTTGACTGTGTTCCTCCTCTCTAACGTTAGCTGCTGGTGCTGCTTGACTGTGTTCCTCCTCTCTAACGTTAGCTGCTGGTGCTGCTTGACTGTGTTCCTCCTCTCTAACGTTAGCCGCTGGTGCTGCTTGACTGTGTTCCTCCTCTCTAACGTTAGCTGCTGGTGCTGCTTGACTGTGTTCCTCCTCTCTAACGTTAGCCGCTGGTGCTGCTTGACTGCGTTCCTCCTCTCTAACGTTAGCTGCTGGTGCTGCTTGACTGTGTTCCTCCTCTCTAACGTTAGCTGCTGGTGCTGCTTGACTGTGTTCCTCCTCTCTAACGTTAGCTGCTGGTGCTGCTTGACTGTGTTCCTCCTCTCTAACGTTAGCTGCTGGTGCTGCTTGACTGTGTTCCTCCTCTCTAACGTTAGCCGCTGGTGCTGCTTGACTGCGTTCCTCCTCTCTAACGTTAGCTGCTGGTGCCGCTTGACTGTGTTCCTCCTCTCTAACGTTAGCTGCTGGTGCTGCTTGACTGTGTTCCTCTCTAACGTTAGCTGCTGGTGCTGCTTGACTGCGTTCCTCCTCTCTAACGTTAGCTGCTGGTGCTGCTTGACTGTGTTCCTCCTCTCTAACGTTAGCTGCTGGTGCTGCTTGACTGCGTTCCTCCTCTCTAACGTTAGCTGCTGGTGCTGCTTGACTGCGTTCCTCCTCTCTAACGTTAGCTGCTGGTGCTGCTTGACTGTGTTCCTCCTCTCTAACGTTAGCTGCTGGTGCTGCTTGACTGTGTTCCTCCTCTCTAACGTTAGCTGCTGGTGCTGCTTGACTGTGTTCCTCCTCTCTAACGTTAGCTGCTGGTGCTGCTTGACTGTGTTCCTCTCTAACGTTAGCTGCTGGTGCTGCTTGACTGCGTTCCTCCTCTCTAACGTTAGCTGCTGGCGCCGCTTGACTGCGTTCCTCCTCTCTAACGTTAGCTGCTGGTGCTGCTTGACTGTGTTCCTCTCTAACGTTAGCTGCTGGTGCTGCTTGACTGTGTTCCTCTCTAACGTTAGCTGCTGGTGCTGCTTGACTGTGTTCCTCTCTAACGTTAGCTGCTGGTGCTGCTTGACTGTGTTGCTCCTCTCTAACGTTAGCTGCTGGTGCTGCTTGACTGTGTTCCTCTCTAACGTTAGCTGCTGGTGCTGCTTGACTGTGTTCCTCCTCTCTAACGTTAGCTGCTGGTGCTGCTTGACTGTGTTCCTCCTCTCTAACCCTCATGTTGTATGCATGTACTCTGCCAGCATGTTTAATATCCATAATACTAAAGGTTTGACTAAGATTTCTATGAAACTTTATTAAAATAAAAAAAATTTAAAAAAAATCGTCTTTTTTTTTTTATTGTTTTTTTTCTTCAAAACTAACCCTAACCCTAACCCTAACCCAACCCAAAAATATATTGGGTTGCACCTAAATCGGCAGGGTCGGTCGGCAACCGGAAACAAACCATTCTTTTTTTTAGGCCTAACGAGCAGCTAATTCATTCAACCTTTATTTATACTCGATAATACACTGAGTAATTAAACTCATTTACAGTGCCGTCGAGATGTTACATACACAAGTGTCGACAAAGAGATTTGTGCACAGCGCACACTGATAATTTCTCCCTTTAACCCTCATGTTGTGTTAGGAATTGGCACCACTGACCGTTGTCAGCGGGTCAATGTTGACCCGGGGTCTAACTCAGTCCTGACCACTAAAAAGAAAGGAGTATCACTCAATATAGTTAATACTACATCCTAACTAACATTATATGCATTCATAACCATACAATCCCATTGTAATTTGATTTTATGGCCCCCCGAGACACATCATGTCCCTTATTTTTAAGATGAAAATGAGGTTGTTCAATCATAATATACTAAATGTGAAACCCATAGATAATAATGTTTTCGGACAATAATAGAACAATATTAGAATATAACTTCTGAAAAAAAGTTTAGTATATTTATTATTCTATTTATTTATTTATTTATATTTAGTATTTTTATAGTATAGTTTTACCTTGCCGGGTCAAGAATGACCCTAACAGCACAGTCGTAGCTTTTTTTCTGCAGATACCTTCAGAATTTTCTAGATGGTGAAACATAGTTTTGCTGTGCTTATATATGTGTTGTGGAGGATATCATGAAGCCTTGTTCTAATAAAATCAACTACATGGTAGTTATTACATATTATAACCTTGAAACGGGTCGCTGGAGACCCTAACACCACATATAAGGGTTAATGTTAGCTGCTGGTGCTGCTTGACTGTCCTCTCTAACAATAGCTGCTCATGCAGAACACTGTGTCGCTTCTGTTGATGGGGTAGGTGTTGTTGAGGACATTTGGTTGCTAGTTGAAGTGTTTTTCTGGGGGAAATGTGAAGAGAAATAATTGTCGGCAGACTCAACACATTTCTGACTGAGCCACCTGTTGAATTAACCTCCCAGCTTCACCTGGTGCTGCTGAACCGGGGAAACAGTGAACTGGCCCGCTGCTCAAAATATATATATAAAAAAAGAAAAAGGTAGGACCAGGTGGTGTGCAAGAAAAAAATAAATAAAAAAGGAATAAAATAAACAAAACGTGAAAATATAGCCTACTTCAGCCACTCGTACTGCATGAATGTACGTAGTGCTTCAATACAGTGCCCCAATCAGACGTGTCTCATTTAGAGAGATAATATCTGGGTATACACACTATATGATAGTTAACTCACAGTTTCTTGAAGTCCCACCCATTCCTCAGAGTAAGAGAGAGAGCGACTCTGTATGTGATTTAGCCCAGCGGTTCTCAACAGGGTCACCCTAGGGTGACGCAGAGAGCTGCCAGGGGTGCCCTGAGATGTACATTTTTTTTTTTTTTTTTTTTTTTTTATTACAGAAAATTATCACTAAAGTGCTATCTGTTGCAGCTGCAATGTTTTCCATGAAAATACCATATTTGGATAAGTTTGACCATTTCTCAAAATCTGAAAATCATTATTTAATAAAACACAGAAAAAGATCAATAAGTTACTCTGGATAGAAAAAACCTTTACAGACAACATTGAGACAAAGCTTCCTGACACATCTCCATCCAAACTCTTGGAAGAACTCATTGAAATCTCATCCGATACCACCTGGAGAGCTAGTTTCAGAGTGTGGTGCTGAGTACCAAGTATCTCATGATGCTGCAGTTAAGGTGTGTTGATACCATTCAGCACCACATATCTGTGTGAAGCTGGCTTTTCATCCATGACAGCTCTGAAAACAAAATATAGGGCCAAGTTGAGCCTTGAGGATGACATGCGTGTTGTCTTGTCAAAGATCTCCCCACGTATTGACCGTATTATTAACCAGCAGCAGCAGACCTTGCATTGAGCTAGACATTTCCACTGAGTGAACGAGTGCTTATTTTCTGTATTTATTTAATTTTTTGAGAAATGGTAACTTGGTGATCCTTTTCTGTATTTAAAAAAAATACATGATTTTCCGTTTTTGAGAAATGGTCAAACTTATCCATTATGCTATTTTTATGGAGAACAGTGCAGCTGCAACAGATATCACTTTAGTGATCCTTTTCTGTATTTAAAAAAGAAAAATACATGATTTTCAGTTTGAGAAATGGTCACACTTATCCAAATATGCTATTTTTATGGAAAAGTGTGCAGCTGCAACAGATAGCACTTTAGTGATAATTTTATGTAATTTTATTTAAAGAAATATGCTCTTTGATTTACTACTACAAGCAGTGTAATGTCAACAGTAGACCTGAAACACCTGTTAATAATGCATTATATAGCCTGCATATACACACAAATGTGTTTCCCGGTTTCTTAAATAAACATTATTTTAAAAGCAAGCACTTTTGTCATCATTGTAGCAAAAAAGACAGGACCGGAAAAGTCTTTATCGTATGTAGGGGTGCCCTGGAATATTTTATTGAACACAGGGGTGCCTTGGCAGCAGAAAGGTTGAGAACCCCTGATTTAGCCGACCGCACATACAAGCCGCTATAGCACTCATCTCCGCCCCTCCTCCGTGGTAGAGCCCGGCTCCACCTCCATCAAGCCGAGGCCCGCGGCCCCCTAGGCTTCATCCTCTACCGCCACGACCGGAGTCGCACCTCATCCCCTCGGCCAGCAGGCGCTCCTCCGCTCACTCCTTCACCGCTTCGCCTTCCACCTGATACGATGATAGATGATGGGCTGGTATCAAATGTCAGCTTCTTCGCTTTATATCCGCATTCAAGTTACAACAAGTCTATCATTCGGAATCAATTTGGCCATGTTCTCCATTTCGGTTTTCATTTTTCCAGTGTATTGTCCCTTGGCTCAATCAATTTCAAAATCAATCTTGCCAGCTAGTTTATCCTCTGGTGTATTTCCTTGATCTTGCCATCTAGCGATTTCTCAACTTGATTTTCTTCAGTTCTTGAATTACAGCTGCCATGCCTTCACTTATTCTTCTGATGTCCTGCTTCTGGTAGCCATGCTCGTAAAGTCACACAAGGAACCTGGGCCTAGTCCACCAGATATTCTATATTAGAATATATAATGTCCTTTTGAATTGCCTGACAGGCGGTTTAGATTAGAACAAGATTGTAAATGACTAATCTCTCGTCGGTCTAAAATTCTGTATATATTAGGGATGTCCGATACTGTGCTCATGTACTTGTAAAACTACTTTGATACTACTACTCAGTAAAACTACTCTGATACTACTACTCAGTAAAACTACTCTGATACTACTACTCAGTAAAACTACTCTGATACTACTACTCAGTAAAACTACTCTGATACTACTACTCCGTAAAACTACTCTGATACTACTAACGTTACATGTGACATGTTTGTTCCGGAAAACCAGCAACAGCATCATGTTGTATTATTTAATTTGTTACAGTCAGAAAGTGAAGAACATCTGATGAAAATAAAACATGTCATTGTTAGAACTGTAGGCCTACTGGTATTATTAAGTACTCATATCAGTACATTGTACCAGCAAATACCCAAATGTAAGTATTTGCACTTGTACTTGGTCTGAAAAGAAAGTGGTATTGTTATATCCCTAGTGTATATATATATATATATATATATATATATATATATATATATATATAGTAACTTTCAGAAGAACGTATGCAGAAGTTTGAGCAGCCAGTCGTGTGCCTTCTCCACCACTTCCACCACCTCTACCACCTCCAGTCGTTATGGGGATTAAAACTACACCTGTCATAGTGAGTCATGCATTCAAGTCTAATGAAAGCTCACACAGAGACAGGGATGAAAGGTCACATTCCTGCCACGCTTTTATATACAGTCAGTTTCAGATTTGATTCTGGAACAGTAAGGCACAGAGTGGTGCATTGTGTTGGCAGCATTTACTCAGAAACGTTATTGGAAGATGTGTCCTCAATTCTCCCTTGTAACGTATTTATTGCAGGCTGCTTTTATTCTTTGGGACGTACTCTCAGGGTATTTACTGTTGATGTGTTGTCAGTTTTAGCTACTTGATATGCTGCTGATGCAAGACGTTGAGCTCATTCTACTGTTGAACTCATTGCAAGTCGCTCTGCACAAGTTCATCTGCTACAATTTCAATATAAATTAATACATATTCACACATGGTGTAAATCTTAACCGCTGAGCTTTTGAACATGTGCCTTTTGATCATATCATTCCTACTGATTTGTCCGTTTGAGAAGAGCAGGAGTTTGGTGTTTCTTTTTATTTATTTTTTTAATAATGTTTTTGGTAGATTTGTATTTGTTTGTTCTACCGGGCAGTCCGGTGGAGAGAGAGAGAGAGAGGAAGAGCGGGAGACAGAGTGGGGGGAGGACATTCGGCAAAGGACGCCGGGTCCGGGAGTCGAACCCGGGTCGGCCGCTTCGCGACGCAGCACGATACATGGTGTGCTACTAGAGTGCCCCAGGAGTTTGGTATTTCAACCAAATGTCCATAAGGGAAAAATATATAAAAATGTCAAGTGATTACAAGATTACATGGAATATACTAATGGACAGGTGCTGCTAAAATATTCAATGTCAGAAGTCTCATCTAACAAAACTATAGCCCTTGGTCAAATATATTATTCCATAGTTACACATACCTGTGAGGATTTGGTGTTGGTGTGGACCCAATAGCAATCACAGGACGAGGGTAGAGAGACAGGCAGGACACAACGGGATGTAGTTGACAAAAGGCTTTACTTGTTCTTTCACAAGGCTCAAACTACAAATCAAAACAAGAATAGTACCTCAGCAAATGCTGGCAGAGAATATATGAAAACCCGAAACGACAGGGTACAGGAAACGTGGAATCACAACCACAACATTGATAATGATAACAATGATGTGACAAGATAGGATAACGGACCGACAGGGGAGTGACAGGTAAGGACAGAATATATAGGGAGACTAATCACTAACAAGACACACCTGGAACAAACACACAGGCTGACATTAACAGTGACACCAATATATAACATGACAGGACTAAATAACAATATATACAAATACAAACGACAACACACTATGGAGAATACACATATGGATTGCGACTAACAGAGGCAGTAGGGGGAGTAGGGAGAGTAGAGGGAGTAGCGGGAACACTCCACTAGAGGGGGGTGTAGGGCAGGCTTTCTGAGGTGGAGGGGGAGTGTGGCCAGGTGGGCAGCTGGAGGGGGAATGGGACCAGCCTGGGCAAACGGATCCTGACAATACCTCAAATAAAAGCTAATTAAAGATTAAGATGAACTGGGCTTGAAGAAGTCTTTCTCCAATGTAGTCATCCAGCCACACACACACACATGCGATGGGTGACACAAAGGAACACACACATTTTTTGGGTCACCGATTAAATCCCCCCCCCCCCCCCCCCCCCCAAAGGCAGCTGGGGACCAATCCAAGTGATCCTGTCCGTCTTCGTCAGGGACACGACAGTGTTAGCGATCTGTTCTGCATGTTTTTCCATTGGGTTTATCTCTTTTTCTGGAGGGGAAACCCTTGCGAGCACGGGAAGAATATGCAAACTCCACACAGAAAAAGGCCCGGGAGATAACCCACCTGGGTACCTGGCAACCCGGAAACGTGGTCCCCACGCGGAAATCGAACCCAGGACCTTCTTGCTGTAAGGAGACAGTGTTAAATCGGTTCGGATCCTTTGAATGACACAAATATGTAAACACTGAACTCGACGTTAGAAAGTGGTGACGTGGAATCACTGCGCCCAGACAGCAGTGGTTCGGCAAAAATAAATTCCGAGTATATCTGCTTAGAAAACGGAAATGTCTAATACAATTATTTTTTTATTTCTCCACGTGGTAAATACACATGTTTACAGGAACGTTTTGGAGTTGTATTTTGATTGTATTTGGAGTGACTGTAGGGAACTCGGGTAAAGGACTGCCCCACTTCCAGTGATGAAGCTAAGCTAGGCTAACGGTCCAGGCGTTCCCTAAGCCTAATAATGCATGCAGAGAGACAAAAAAGGTATGTATCGTCAGGGAAGATGTTAAATAAGCTAATTTCCCAAAATGTTGGAGTGTGGGTCAGTCACATATCTTCAGTAGATTTAGGAAAGTGATTCATTATTCTACCAATAAACAGTAGATAAAAAAATATTCTAATAAAAACAGCAGCAACGTTATACTATCGGGATCAATATTCAATACATTTCATTTTGGAAAAGCAATTTTATTTATATTTCACTAATTCACTGTCAATTCAGTTTAATGGACAGTAACTTAGTAATAAATCCAATTAATAAAACTGTTCTTGTTGTGGGTGGGTTTTTGTTTACCTGCATGGTTCAAGGAGGGTCTCCAGCTTCTGTATTTTGGTGGTCTACAGTCCACGGCAATCCAGCGAGCCAGTGTGTTTGTTACTTCGTTAGACGTTGTCTGACTCATCTTGGCTCTGAACCGTGCCATCTGGTCTAGTGTGGGTTGGCGACCCTGCTTGCTCGTACTAGGGCTAACGTTAGCCTAACCAGCATTACTGTAGCTCTAGCATCCACGTTAGCTGCAACATGCTTAGCATTGAGGTGATACCGTAGGCTTGAAATGCTCTGGTGATATGCAAAGTATTTGCAAACACAACCGTTCTCGTATCAAAACTTCCATCTTTTCCTTTTTTTTTTATATCTAAATCTCCCATTCAACGGGCCAAGCAACGCAGTCTAAAACATTCCCAAGTAGCCTACAACTGTCTGATTTCACCCAATGCACGCTGTGCAACTGTATGGTATGCATGGACCTTGTCCTCTGAGAAACTTTCTGCGGTGTCTGGAGTGCAAACAAATTATAAAGTGTGATCAAATGCAAAAAAATTATCTTTTCTGTTGTTAATTAACGCAATACATTCCCAGCCCTAGTTCTATCTCTTTTGGTTGTCCGGCCTGTCCTCTTCATGTGGTTTGCTACCCCCCCCCCCCCCTGCTCTTCCTCTATCTGTGTGTCTGTCTGTTCCGGTAGCGAGAAACAACTGAACTGTAATAAGCGATCTACCACTGCCTTTCTGTGAATTTGTATCTACCCGTCTCGTTACCTAGGCAACAACTATCTCTCTGTATGTTCGGCCTCGCCCCTCCCCCGTTCGGGCCGCTGTCTGTCTGTAGAATGTAGTTTTATCTCATTTCATCACCACACTGCATAGGGTTAACCATTTCACTACCACACTATAGAGGGTTAACCATTTCACTACCACACTACAGATGGTTAACCATTTCACTACCACACTACTAAAGCATTACATCACGCGCAGGAGTGGGTTGTGAGAATTAGACCATGCCTAGGGGTGGTCGTTAGGCCCGAGGCGCAGCCGAGGGTGGTTAGACCCCCCTAGGCATGGTCTAATTCTCACAACCCACGACTGCACGTGGTGTAATGGCTTTTATACAACTGGCACATTCATCCAACCTTATTGCTATACAATAAACACACATTAACTGAAGATTTATTGAAAAAACCATCCGCCAGAAAAAGTAGTTCCCAAAAAAAATTTAAGAGAAGTTGCCTCCATGTGGAAGCAGCTCGGAAGTGCATCCAACTGTTCTCAGTAGGACATCCAACAAACTAAGACATCCAACTGTCTCTCAACTAAGACATCCAACAAACTAAGTCATCCAACTGTCTTTCAACTAGGCATCCAACAAACTAAGACATCCAACTGTCTTTCAACTAAGACATCCAACAAACTAAGACATCCAACTGTCTTTCAACTAGACATCCAACTAACACATCCAACTTTTTTATTTATTTTTTAACCTACTTTCTATAGAAGCAGCTGGGAGGTGCGCTGTTTTAAGTGAGCGTGGGTTATTGAATTGATTGATTGATTGATTGATTGATTGATTGATTGATTGCTAATTTTATTACTGTCCACCTTGTTTCCAACTGGTTAAGTTTAGGCCCTCTTTCGAAGTTGGTTAAGGTTAGAGTTTGGAATCAGGGCTGGTGGTCTATCGCCCTGCTCTAAAGACAAACTCTAACCTTAACCAACTTCAAAAGAGGGCCTAAACTTAACCAGTTGGAAACAAGGCGGACAGTAATAAAATTAGCAATCAATCAATCAATCAATTCAATAGTCCACGCTCACTTAAAACAGCGCACCTCCCAGCTGCTTCTATAGAAAGTAGGCACAAATAAAAATAAAATTTGCAATCAATCAATCAATCAATTCGTGCGATTTTTATTTTTTCCACAATGACTCATGACCCATCAATTACATCATCCAACATTGTTTAAAAAACTAAGACATTCGCTGTGACAATCGTTTTTCATTTAGTCTTTATGACCCTATTGATCCATATCCTTCCGTAATGTTTCCTGTCCGGCTTGTCCGCCATCTTGCTTTCATTCCTAAAGAATCGAGAAATTCGCATGCCGTTGTATAAAGAGAGTTAACCCTTTCACTACCACACTACAGAGGGTCAACCATTTCACTACCACACTACAGAGGGTTAACCATTTCACTACCACACTACAGAGAGTTATATTTCGTACTTGCATCGCCTCCCGCTCTTAAGCCATACCGAGATATACCTCATCTCATGTACCTATTGTACTCCATCAACGAATAAAACCAAAATACACCCCTCACCTGCCAGGCCCCGCCCCTAGTGGTGTGCTACATAGGACTGGGCATGGCCACCACTCACTCTTCCTCTATTTTCGTTTCCATCATAGCGGATGCAAGACGCCCTATGCAACTAGTTGATTTGAAAAGTTTAGATAATATTGAATACTTACAGAGATTTGCTTACCCCTGGAATCTTCGGGGTATGTTCCAACGACACGTCGGGTCTATTCTGATGTTCCCTCGTCTTGTGGCAGCAGATCGAGGAACAGCGTGCGAGGTTGGCTATCGAGCCGGCTCGCACACAGGTGAGCCCTGTGTCATCAGGCATTGATGCTAGTGTTAGTAATGCTGGTTTGTTTTGTTACACAACCATGTTGTGTGTCGGCGCCAGGGGCGGGATGGTTTGGTGAACGTTCCACTGAAGTGGACGGGTTCCAGGCGATCCTGGAGCGTGCTGCTAAACACTAATGCTAATGCTAAATGCTAATGCTAATGCTAAATGCTAACACTACTGCTGAAATGCTGGGCACTGTTCTAATGTTCCCCGCCGTGGGATGTTGCCGCTTTTCCCTCCTCTTAAACCGGTTCATTGATGATGGTCAGTCGGTAGCTAATGTGTTTTTTTTTGCTGAGTCCTATTTTTCCCTTTTACGGGTAAATGGGTTGACAACAGGATGCAGGGCGGGTGTGCCGTGGCTAGGTAGCCTAGCCAGGTAGCATCGATCCTGTGCCTCGGCGGGGCTGGACGGTGTCCCACCCGGAAGCCGATGCTTGAGAGCGAGTCGGCCCGGCGGGTGGCAGTAGAGCTATACTGCTGCAGGATGGAATTTAGCGGCGGCCAGAGTTGTGGCTCAGCTGACTGTTTTCTGTCCACATTAACGTCGAACGCTATGCTATAGTGGGGATACTGTTTTTGTTCTGTCTCTCTGCTACGGGAATGTCTGTCAGACCGGTGGCACTCACCTCTGTGGTCATGAAATGTTTCGAGAGGCTGGTCAAGGACCACATTTGTGCCTCTCTCCCCAGTGATATGGACCCTATGCAATTTGCATACAGGACAAACAGGTCCACTGATGACGCGGTCTCCCAGGTACTGCACAGCACTCTCTCCCACCTTGACCGTCAGAAGGGGGGCTATGTGAGACTGTTGTTCATTGACTACAGCTCAGCGTTCAACACCATAGTCCCCACCAGACTGGTGGACAAGCTGATCGAGCTAGGCCTGAGCTCCGCCCTGAGCGCCTGGGTACTGGACTTTCTGAGTGAAAGACCCCAGGCGGTCAGGGTGGGGGGTCAGACCTCCAACACCATCACCCTGAGCATCGGGTCCCCCCAGGGCTGTGTTCTAAGCCCCCTGCTGTACTCACTCTACACACACGACTGTGTGGCCAAGTTCAGCTCCAACTCCATTGTGAAGTTCGCCGACGACACGGTGGTGGTGGGGCTGATCTCGGACAACGACGAGAAGGCCTACCGGGAGGAGGTTGAGGTACTGGAACGTTGGTGCCAGGACAACAGCCTGCTCCTGAACATTGGTAAAACCAAGGAGCTGATCGTGGATTATAGGAGAGGACAGCGGGAGACACACACACCACTGAGGATTAACGGGGCTACCGTGGACAGGGTGAGCAGCTTCAAGTACCTGGGGGTCCACATCTCAGAGGACCTGACATGGTCAACACACATAGTCACAGTAGTAAAGAAAGCGAAGCAGCGCCTCTACCACCTGAGACAGTTAAGGAAGTTCAGAGTATCGGGGAAGATACTCCAGTCCTTCTACTCAGGAGCTGTAGAGAGCATCTTGACCGGAAACATCACTGCCTGGTATGGGAACAGCACGGCACAGGACAAGAAGGCCCTACAGAGCGTGGTGCGCTCAGCCGAACGTACCACGGGTATTGCGCTACCTCCCCTGCAGGCTCTATACAACAAGAGGTGCAAATCCAGAGCCTGCAGGATAATGAAAGACCCCCACCACCCCAATAACAGCCTGTTCCAGCTGCTGAGGTCAGGCAGACGCCTGCGAATTCTAGAGACTAAGACGGAGAGGCTTAGGCTAAGCTTCTTCCCCCAGGCCATCAGAGCCTTGAACAATGAACATTGAGAGACACAGAAACTGAACTATCCACACACAAGTACATACACGACACGCACGCTGAGCACGCTCACACACTAGCAGCCACTTTAACACTCATGCCGCACACACGCACACTTATGGCCAGAGGAAAGGCCACTTAAAGTAGTATTACATCAGGAACAGTGTATTGCACTACTAAAGCTAACTAGCATGTCCTATATGCTCTGTAAATACTAATGTACAGATACCGAGATGGCACACCATGTACCTGTTTATTGCACTGTTTATTGGATTCTATTAATATGTTGTACCACTGTATTTTATTGGATTCTATTATATGTTGTACCACTGTATTGCACATCGTCGCGGGCAAGACCAGCCGCATTTCATTGTATACCTGTATGCCGTGACAATTAAAACTCTTGAATCTTGAATCTTGAATCTTGAATCTTGCTACAATCTTCCCTCCTCTCAACCATTCATGCTGACGGTCAATCGGTGTCTACTGGGGGAGTAGTGCGGGGGGGGGCTTTGTTTACCTTCATGGGTAAATGGGCTGAGGTCTAGGGCTGGTGTGCTGTTGTGAATATTATGAATGAATGCGGGACTGGTTCTCTCTGGTCCGCCTCCCCTTAACGTTGTGTACATGGGCTTGCCCATTCTACAATATGTTCGTGGTGTTAGTTCATTTATTCATTAACCCCTTCATGGTGCACACCACAGTGGAGG
This sequence comes from Notolepis coatsorum, assembly GCF_963971535.1. NCBI lineage: Eukaryota > Metazoa > Chordata > Actinopteri > Aulopiformes > Paralepididae > Notolepis > Notolepis coatsorum. The sequence continues at coordinate 64,569 of NW_028172420.1, forward strand.
TTGCTGTTTACAACCACCACTGGTGCTCCGTGTTAGCATCAGTCCTTTGCTTTTGACATGTTGAAACAGTGCCCCGCCCGGCCGACGCCATGAGGTGGGTCGGCCCGGCGAGTGGCTGGTGGGCTGCTAAAGCCTGTACCGCCACGGTATGGAATTGGCAGCGATTAGAACTGTGTTAGAATTGCTGTTTTTTTCTATTAAAAAATGGTGTCTGGTGGCGGGGCCTTGAGGGCCAGCCGACGTCGACACATCGCGCGAGGTTGTTGACGTTATTAGCTTTGACCCAGCCGCAAGCTATAACCGCTCAGGGCTCCCCTCTCCGCAGAGGATTTTGGTCTTCCGCTGGAGCGCGGGCGGTATTTGTCCTAGGCCCCACACCGCCTCACACCGCGCAGCCAGAAGAAGAGAGAGCACGAGAGCACTGCCTAATCCTGCCTTCGTGCCTACAAATATCCGGAGTTCCTTCCGCTCCAGGGATATTGCGGTTCAGGCGTTTCATCCACCTCCTCACGCTAGTGAGTTGGAGGCGGGCCTTCAACTGTCATGTCCGGTCCGGGCTTTGGGGATTTACCTCAGCCGTACTCAGGGCCTCAGGGCTACCGATCAGTTTTGTCTGTTACGGTGGTTCTCGTGCTGGTAAGGCACTATCGAAACAGCGCCTGTCCCATTGGTTGTGCGAGGGCATTGCCCTTTGCTACACGTTGGCCGGGCTGGCTCCCCCTGGGGGCGTCAGGGCGCACTCCACTCATGGGGTGGCAGCCTCTGCCGCTCTGCTGGGTGGGGCCTTGGTGGAGGACATCTGTGCTGCAGCTTCATTAACCATTTCACTACCACACTACAGAGGGTTAACACTTTCACTACCACACTACAAAGGGTTAACCCTTTCACTACCACACTACAGAAGGTTAACCTTTCACTACCACATTACATAAGTTTACCCCTTTCACTACCACACTAGGTACTAAGGTTAACGTCTGTAGTGTGGTAGTGAAAAGGTTATAGGACCCAGGGCGCCTACAGTAAAGAGGTTCCGCAACGTTCCTGACCAAATTCCCAATCAGGTCTCTGACATAAAGGTCACCTAAGCATCCCTATCCTTACTTTTCAGCCATTGTGTGTTTGCCTTGTGCTAGTGTATGGCAACCGTTGAGTCTGCAAAGCCCAATATTGCCTAGAGAAGTGCTATATAAATGCAATAATTAATGAATTATGAAAGTTCTTCACCACAATGCATGTGTGTGATTGTCACAGTGGTTCTTGACTTTTGAAACAATGTGGGTAGTGATTGGTTCAATATGTTTGCAGCAGCATATAAAGGAATACACCCTTTGTTTGCTCTGGAAGGTAATTTGTTTTACATCTGCATTTAGAATGAGCATTTTCCATCTGGGGCAGAATAGCAGTACAAGGTCTTTAGTTTCTTTCAGCAGTGTATTTGTCCTGAGTCAGGAGCTATATGCACTCTCTTCAAAGAAGATACCTTTACAATTGGTCCAATTTATGCACAAAACAAACAAACCTGTAGTGCTCTGAAGGCAATGAGCCCTCTCCACCACACAAACAAACCTTTCTCTCTGATTTCTCTTTGCTCTTGTGTTTTGTTCCCATATACCATGAATATAAGAATGCAAACAACAGTCAGTTTTCACTAATGACACATTCTCTCATTCACCAGCATGGTGTAATATGGTACATGGCAAGCCTACCCGTCCTGTCCTCAGCAAATATCTTAGTTACATCAATATTGTGCTGTCAGAACAGTCTTATGTTTGCAGGTTAAAGGTGCTATAGATATAGAACGTTCAGCCACTAGATGTCGCACTAGAGCACCAATCCAATCCAATCCAATCCAACTTTACTTGTATAGCACATTTAAAAACAACATGGTTGACCAAAGTGCTTCACAGTAAAACCATAATATAGTAAAAAACTCGTTCCACAGTTTGGGGGCTGCAACCGCAAATGCACGGTCCCCCCTGTTTTTTAGCCTGGATTTAGGGACAACCAGGAGGGACTGGTCAGCAGACCTCAGAGACCGTGATGGGGTGTAGGGGTGCAGTATCTCTGTGAGGTAGGGTGGGGCCAGACCATTTATTGCTTTATAGGCAAACAGCAGGATCTTAAAATTGACCCTAAACTGCACAGGCAGTGAAGGGAGGCGAGGACAGGAGTGATGTGCTCCCGTTTGCGTGTCCCTGTGAACAGCCGAGGAGCAGCGTTTTGGACCAGCTGAAGATGTGACAGCGAGGCCTGGCCAACGACAACATAGAACGCATTACAGTAGTCCAGCCGTGTTGTCACAAATGCATACATGACTCTCTCAAAGTCTTTAAAGGAGAGAAGAGGCTTGACCTTGGATAGTTTCAGCTGGAAGAAGCTGGACATAACCTCAGAATTAATTAGTTTATCCATTTTAAAATCATTGTCTATTTTGACCCCCAGGTTGGTGACTATGGGTTTGACACATGAGTCAAGGGCACCCATGTCTGGAGGTGCGATACCAGGCCTGCTAGGTCCAAACATAATTAATTACCTCAGTTTTTTTGTCATAAAAATTTAAAAAGTTCAGAGCCAGCCAAACTTTAATGTCACTGAGACAGTCTAACAGGGGTTTTACGGTGTTGGGGTTGTCGCGCTTTAAAGTCAGGTATAGTTGTAGGTTGTGTGCATAAAATGGAATGAGATGTGGGCGGCTACGTGGCGTAGTGGGCAAGGCGCTCGCCACGAATGCCGGAGACGCTGGGCTTGCCTGTTCGAGCCCAGCGCTCCACATTGCTTTCAGTTTAGCTGGTCGTTCATACTAATACACATTGGCCGTATTAGGGGGTGGGAAACTGATGGGTGGGGATCGGGCGTTGTGGACAGCGACTCCTACAGGTCGGTTGGTGCGCCTGCGCAGTAGAATCAGGAAGTGTCGGGGGCAGCGTGAGCCTCCCACGCGTTACTCCTCGCCACTGAGAGATCGAGCTGCGCAGGTGAAAAGATGCGACTGCTGTTACCTCAAGTACCGGAGGGGACTTGTGCTATGTATGACTTAGTCCACATTGCAGCCGGCTTGTGGGAGGCAAGAAACAGCGTCCGAGACAGGGGAGGGTTGAATTGGATGATACGAAATTGGGATGGGAGAAAATATAGAAAATGGGAGAAAAAGTGGATAAAAAAAAAATGGAATGAGATGCCATGGTTCATTTATCAAATTAGGTGCATTCCACGTGGGGAAATGGGAAGTAGGAAGGGGATACATGCAACATGTAAACAACAACATTAATTTTGGATTTATAATGTTCACTATTTGGCGGCTGGCCAGAAATCACTTTCTCACTATGCTAGTCTACTATAGTGTAGGCGAGGAAGGAGAGAATCCTAATCTGAAGACTTTTTGTTTTTTTTTGCTTTAAAAGTGAAATACAAATACTTGTGACGATTCAGGTGAGATGTCGCAAAGAGTATAGGGGTTCCCCGACTTTCCTGGCCAAGTTCCCAATCAGATCTCAGACATCAAGGACACCTAATTGGATGATATCAATAATAATAATAATAATAATAATAATAATAATAATAATAATAATAATAATAATAATAATAATAATAATAATAATAATAATAATAATAATAATAATAATAATAATAATAATAATAATAATAATAATATAATAATAATAATAATAATAATAATAATAATAATAATAATAATAATAATAATAATAATAATAATAATAATAATAATAATAATAATAATAATAATAATAATTTAGTACCTGCTCAGAGGTCATCAATCGGCATGCGATTAGTCTCTGTGATTAACCCATCCCATCGTCCTTCCCCCCCAAGGGCAGCAGACGGGCGTCAACGTGAGCCGCGCCAGGGGACCAATCCAAGTGCTCCTGTCCGTCTTCGTCAAGGACGCCACAGCGTTAGCGATCTATTGTTGTGCATGTTTTTCCATTGGGTTTATCTTATCGGGGGGAAACCCTTGCGAGCATGGGGAGAACATGCAAACTCCACACAGAAAGGCCTGGGAGACACCCCACCTGAGTACCTGGCAACATGGAAACCTGGTCCCCAAGCGGGAATCGAACCCTGGACCTTCTTGCTGTGAGGCGACAGTGTTTGACCACTACACCACCGTGCCCGGCCTGTCCCTGAGCGTTTCAGCCATTGTGTAGTGTATGTGCCTGGTGCCAGTGTATGGCAGCCATTGAGCCTGCTTAGCCCAATGATCGGTGCTACACAGTGGTGGTGAAAGAGGCAATTACTACCCTGCAGTGTAAAGTGCTTTGAGTGTATATACAATTGCTATATAAATGCAATGATTATTCATTCATTCGTCCCTTTAAGAGACCAGTGAGTCATAGCTGTAGAAGTAGAATTGGATGTGGCAATTCATCGAGTGTGCCCTAATGGTTTACAAACAGAGACCTCCCAGTGGCATTGTTGACATTTAGACCATTTATAAATGTACCCTATTCAATAGGCTATAGTGCATTCATAGCATTCCATTTCATATCCATTGTTAAGATATACCTATAGTATATTTGCTCTCGCTTGAAGTTGAAATGTGTGAAAGCTGCGACTGTTTGCCTCCTGTTCACCTCTTTCAATTGACGTTGTATGCATTCACGCTGCCTCTAAATTCAATTTGATTAATTATATTAAAATGTCACATTCTATTTGAACATACAGCTGCTCCGGCAGTCATGCCTCACCAAATTCAGATCAAACTGTAAAACTAGGCGTTGCAGATCGAATATGAATTATGATCCAGCAATTGTATATTATCCTATCTCTTGTCTAAACTATTGTTAGAAACATATTTTACTAAACTGTTGACGTGGAAAAATAACAATTGAGGTGGAACGAGATGTTGTGGTATTTAAAAATAAAAATAAAAAATGGGTTGCTGCTGCCAGTGAACAAAGACGAACATGGGATGATGACATATATGTATTGTCAACGGTCAATCAACGGTCTGCAGTATCGAATTGCAACACAGATAGTAGCAAAGGTGCCTACAGTACGTGAACATAGTCAGCATAGATAGAAGTAGAGATAGTTGGAAGATGACAGTTATGAGATGTGATGTGAAGAAGTGAATGAGATTGCTGCTTGATATAAAGCTGTACGCTATACGTCGTCTTGTACTCCTGCACCCTGTCATTTTGAATGGCAGGAACGTCAATCAATCAATCAATCAATCAATCAATCAGTCTCAACCACATGCATACCAGCGCCTCTCTGTTCAGTGTTGATCTCAAGGGACCACCGTTTGTCAAAGTGGTTTTGCGACGTTCGTCGTAGATTCACATCGGACTCGTAGATCAGGCTCTTGGGGAAAGAGTGATACTCAGGACGTGACGTTTGTCTCCCTCTCGTTCCTCCACCTGCTTTCAATATCCTTCGGCTGAATTTGCGATTAGGTGGTGAATTTTGGATGCATGAAGGGTGCTGGCCTGAAGCTAACGTAGAAAACGTAGCCCTAAATTTAAAGCCGCAATCTGGATAAAAAAATATTACCATCTAAACGTTGGGTACATTGTATACGTTTGTTTAACATTGATGATAACGTTCTAACTTTTGCTCAAAATGCAGTGCTGCTCATGAACATTCTCCGTGTAAATACGCTTCTTTTAGCTACAACTTCAAAAGCCATGTGAAACTCATGTTTAGAGAGCCGAGTCCTGTCAGCCTTGTCAAAATGTTAAAGCTGTCTCGCTGTGATTAGTCGTGATTAACACATGCACACAGAACGCGTGCATTACTCATCTGCCAATGCTTTGTCCTGAAATAGCAGTGTCATAACGCATTCATAATACGTCTATAAGTCAGTAATATAGTCTAATATAGTTGCTTGTTCGCAACCCCTCAACATGGTCAACAGACAAGACCAAAGAATGATTTTTCTTTTCCCCTTTTCAGATAATCTCACTTTAATTAATAAATGGTAAATGGTGCATTTATATAGCGCTTTTATCCAAAGCACTTTACAATTTTTGTTCCTCACATTCACCCATTCACTCACACATTCACACACCAATCAAATCAAATCAAATAAAAATGTATTTGTAAGGTTAATGTCCCCATGGGCCCGACACGTCTTCTTTAAACAAGTCAAGAACAAACATCACAATAAATCAAGAACAAAACAAAAACACCATAAAGTCCAATTTTTTTTATTATAAATAAAATAAATAAATGCAACACTCCCAGACAGACCCCACCCGAAGGTAAGGAAAAACTCACTAAAACCTAGCAATATGAAAAAATGCACCACAGGCAATGTGGAGGAGAGAAACCTTAGAAGGGCCATTCAAGGGGGGATCTCCCTTCTTAGATGTCGGTGATAGTAGTGTTGCAATAAAACAGGCAAAACAGTTGGTAAAGCATGCACTCACAAGCGTAATGAAACACAGATAAGTGCATGCAATAGCAACTGAACATTTTGAAAGATTAAAAATAGAGCTGATGGCGGATCTATTTGAGGCAAGGGGGCGTCGCATCCTCCCGGTCATCACTACGAGACAGCCGGAGACAGGGGGACAGGCATTAGACAGTTTGCGTGATTGTGATGGGCGGACATAGCAATAGATACAAGTGGTAAGCATAATTATGTGAATAGAATAGATATATGTAGTAAGCATATTATGTGAATATAATAGAAGTACTTAACCCAGCAATGAACTCCATGTCTAAACCACGTTGACAGACCACGGACAGAAGACGGTAAGAAGCTGATCCATGACCTCGGTGGTGCAGGTCACTGCAATCTTGGCCAAGACCCCAAGACATCCCCCACCTTGGTCAACACTACGAGACAACCACTCAGAGAGATGGGGGGTGGGGTTAGAGAGTTCCCATGTTTGTAGTGGGCAGAGATGGAGCAATAAATACATGTAGTGAGCATACATATGCATACATGGTGACAGTAGAATCAAAGTATATAAGAAAATTGTGAAATTCAGTAATAGATAGAACTACTGCAAGTGTGTACTGTACCAGGAAGTATGTATACACAGGATGAGATACAAGACAATAGCTCAGGGCCGTATGCCCCGGGGGGCAGGAGGAACCACTCAAAATTGGTCAGGGCAGAGCAGGTAAGGTTCAGCACTACAGGCCAGACAGAAGGCGGTATGAAGCTGTTCCATGGGACCGGTTGAGACAGAGACAGAGGTTAAAAAGGTGCTCCCATGTCTGCAGAAAAGCAGACATGGGAGCAAATAGACATCCTAACTAAACTAGACAGATTAATCTAAGGGTCAGTCCCCGACCAGGTGAGATCAGGGTAGGTTGAAGGAGAGAGAGAAAAGATGGGTCTTAAGCAGGGATTTAAAAGCTTCGACAGAGCAGGCACCCCTGACGACGGCAGGTAATTTGTTCCACAGGTAGGGAACGCGGTAGCTCTGTGGCCGGCAGATTTATTTTTAACCCTAGGAATCGATAGAAGCCCCGCATTTTGTGAGCGCAGAGCACGAGCGGGTGAGTATCGAGAGATGAGATCGGCTAGATAGAGCGGTGCGAGCCCATTAAACATTTTGTAGGTGAGGAGTAGCACTTTAAAGTTAGATCTGGCTTGAATAGGAAGCCAATGTAAGGCGGACAAAACTGGTGTGATGAGATCAAATGTTCTTGTTTTAGTTAGTATCCGTGCAGCCGCATTTTGCACGAGTTGAAGATTTTTGATGCTTGAATTAGGTAGGCCTGAAAAAAGTGCATTACAGTAGTCTAGACGTGATGAGGCAAAAGCATGAATTAGGGTTTCAGCATCAGCCAGAGTTAAAATGGGACGAATTTTTGCGATATTACGAAGATGGAATAAGGCAATTTTGGTGACATTTTTTATATGTGCATTAAATGAGAGGGGGAATAAAAAATTACTCTGAGGTTTTTTATGGTGGATCTCTGAGATACATGACAAGTATCAAATTTGAGGGAGATGTCCTCTGTGGTTTGTGGGGCCAACAATTAACATCTCAGTTTTATCTGCATTAAGGAGTAGAAAGTTTTGCGACATCCACTTTTTAATGGCAAGCAGGCAAGCCTCAAGATTTTGTAATTGGGAGGAATCGTTTGGCTTAATAGGTATATATAATTGGGTGTCATCAGCGTAAAATGAAAGTTTATGCCAAATTTGCGTATGATATTGCAGAGGGGTAGCATGTAAATCGAAAATAGCAAAGGGCCCAGAACAGAGCCTTGAGGGACACAGCATTGCACTGGGAGGGTCTCAGATGTTAAATCATTATAGACCACGCAGTGTGTTCTATCAGTTAAATAAGATTTACACCAAGCAAGTGCGTGACCCCGAATGCCAACATGATTCTCGAGCCGACCTATAGAAGAATCGAATGATCGATAGTGTCAAAGGCTGCACTGAGATCAAGCAATAAGAGCACAGAAGTTAGGTTTGAGTCGAGAGAGAGAGCAGTAAAGTCATTTGTAACTTTGGTAACCGCCGTTTCGGTGGAGTGTAAGGCTCTAAAGCCAGATTGAAAAGATGAATTAAGATTATTGTTTGATAGAATGTCAGAAAGTTGCATTGCGACAATCCGTTCTAATATTTTGGAAAGGAACGGAAGATTGGAGATGGGTCTGTAGTTTTTCAAGATTAGAGGGTTGAGGTTCGGTTTTTTAAGTATAGTGGTTTAATGACGGCTGTTTTAAAGGCCAGGGGCACCACACCAGTAGACAAGGAGGTGTTGAAGATATTGAGTAGGGCAGGGCCTAGAGTTGGGAAGAGTTTTTTGATGAGAGTTGCTGGAAGAGGGTCATTGATTGATTGATTGATTGAATACTTTATTTTGACACAATCGTAGGACAAAACATTTAAAAGACAAAACAATAACAGTGTCAACACGCTGGTCAAAAATGGATAAAACACAATAAAGCCAAGGCTTGTTTCCATTGTGGTCCATACATGGAACATAAAAAGGCACAAAAACACAAATGGACATGTACACTAGACAGGACACATCCTAAAAATGTGTACACCTAACCTGACAACTCATACAGTCAACTAATGTTAAAAGAAAATCCGCAAACCCTTAAAAGCAACTCATGATAAAAGAAATAAAAGCCAAGTTATGATAAAAAGAGATAAAAAACATATTAAGACCAATTTGACTTGCTGCTGAGCCATGTTTTTAGGGCGGATTTAAATCAGACAGGTTGAGGGTTTAGCCGCACCAACCAATTTAGAGAGGGCGGTGAGCAATGGTGGAGGCAACCATGCAAGGTGCCAACCTGCACATCAGGAGCAATTAGGGGTTAAGTGTCTTGCTCAAGGATTGGGCCTTTTAAGATTTGCAAATGAATCACCAGCATTTACAGGTGAACATCAACAGTCGTACAGTAGACCACACATGCAACAGTGAACATCGTTGCTTGTGTGTATCTTTTACATAGATTGCGACTGCATCGGTATCTCGCTTTGTCCTTCCTAATTGCATTGATAATGGTGAAAAGCAGAACCCAGACGCCGCGGGACGTCGTGATAAAGAGAGAGAGATGAACTCACACGGCACATGGAGCGTGGCGTGGCCTTTCATGTTGCAGCCCAGGCGCGCGGAGTGCCGTCTTTTTCCACATCAGAGGACGAGGAACTGGGAAGAAAAAACTCCAGAGATCAAACAGACAAAGTTAATCAGAAGAGCAGCTAAAAGAGTGCGAGTGGTGATACAGTAGAGGCGGTAGATTCAGAAGACACAGTAGACACAGTACAGTAGATACAGTAGACACATTAGACACAGTAGATACAGTAGACACATTAGACACAGTAGATTCAGAAGACACGGTACAGTAGATACAGTAGACACAGTAGACACAGTACAGTAGATACAGTAGACACATTAGACACAGTAGATACAGTAGATACAGTACAATAGATACAGTACAGTAGATACAGTAGACACAGTAGACACAGTACAGTAGATACAGTACAGTAGATAAACTATACACAGTACACAGTAGATACAGTACAGTATATACAGTAGACACAGTAGATACAGTACAGTAGATACAGTACAGTAGACACAATAGACACAGTAGATACAGTACAGTAGATACAGTAGACACAATATACACAGTAGATACAGTACAGTAGATACAGTACAGTAGATACAGTACAGTAGATACAGTACACAGTAGACCGTATACACAGTACAGTAGATACAGAAGACACATTAGACACAGTAGATACAGTAGACACAGTAGATACAGTAGACACATTAGATACAGTAGACACAGTAGATACAGTAGACACAGTAGATACAGTAGACACAGTAGATACAGTACAGTAGATATATACAGTTGATGCATTAGACACAGTAGATACAGTAGACACATTAGATACAGTAGACACAGTCGATACAATACAGTAGATGTAGTAGATTCAGAACACACTGTACACAGTAGATACAGTACAGTAGATACAGTAGACACAGTAGACACAGTACAGTAGATACAGAAGACACAGTAATAATAATAAATAATAATAACTTTATTTGTATAGCACTTTTCATACAGAGGTTGCAGTTCAAAGTGCTTCACAACAGCAAAAAATACAGGCATAAGCGAGCATAAAAAGATAGACAGGTAGAATCACAGTGTTTCACATTAGGATCTAGCATCCCAATAGGCTCTCCGCTTACAGTTTTCAGTAACACAAATAGTAAAAATAGTTTAAAATGATTCAGTTTAAAAATAGTCAAAAAATTATAAAATAGAACGGACATAAAAAATACAGGCATGAGCGAGCATAGCAAGATATGGCAAATCACAGTGTTTCACATTAGGATCTAGCATCCTAATAGGCTCTCTATTCAGTAATAACAAATAATCACAGTGTTTCACATTTGGATCTAGCAAATAATAAGAATAAAATGATTCAGTTTAAAAATAGTCATAAATAATCAGTGTTTCACATTTGGATCTAGCAAATAATAAGAATAGTTTCAAATGATTCAGTTTAAAAATAGTCATCAGTAAGAAGTAAAAAGTGCAATAACCGACACATGAATTTGATAGGCAGTGTAAAAGAGTAGGCAGGGTAAGAATAAATACAAGTTGTGTCAGGATATCCCTGATGTTTCCTCTTGCCACTAGGTGGTAGCAGATATCTATCAGTGAAATGCCTGAGCAAAGATGTCTTTTAAAGATGTCTAGCGAGTTGGCTTCCCTGATGTTTTGGGGTAGTTTGTTCCATAGTTTTGGGGCATAGTTGATAAAGGCTGCATTACCGATCCTCTTTTGACTGCTTCTGGGAGCCTCTAGTAGTCCAGCAGCTGATGATCGCAGTGTTCTTGCTGGTGTGTAATTTATTAGAGTGTTGGCGATGTAGCTAGGTCCCTGTCCATTTAGAGCTTTGTATGTAAGGAGAAGGACCTTAAAGTCAATTCTAAATGTTACAGGAAGCCAGTGTAAAGCGGCTAGGACTGGACTAATGTGCTCTCTCCTTTTGGTTCTAGTTAGCAGTCGGGCTGCAGAGTTTTGGATTAGCTGAAGCCTCTCTGTGGTTTTCTTAGGGAGACCTGTGAAAAGTGCATTACAGTAGTCTAACCGGCTAGATATGAATGCATGAATTAGCTTCTCAGCATCGTTCTGATTAATAAATGGTCGTACTTTTGCTATATTTCTGAGATGGAAGAACGATGTTTTCGTCACTTTGCTAATATGAGAATTGAAGTTCAGTTCTGAATCTATGATAACCCCAAGACTAGTGACCTCAGATTTGATCCAAGGGGTTAGTCCCCCCAGGTTCTTTATTAATGTTTCTTTTTTAGTTTTGGAGCCGATAATTAGAATTTCAGTTTTGTTCTCGTTTAGTTTCAGGAAGTTCTTACTCATCCATTTATTTATTGCCAGTAAGCAGTCTGTAATGGAGCTAATCGCTGTATCATTTGGTTCAGCAGATATGTACAGTTGTGTATCATCCGCATAGCTATGGAAATCTACATTATGTTCTCTGATGATATCACCCAGCGGTAACATGTAAAGGGAGAAGAGTAAAGGACCTAAGCAACTCCCTTGTGCAACTCCATAGTTGTTGTCGTATATATCAGACATGTGATCTCCTAGTTTAACATAGAATTTCCTCCCTCTGATGTATGTTTTAAACCAGCCCAGCACATGGTCTGAGAAACCGACATGGTTTTCAAGACGATCGATTAGAATATCGTGATCGATTGTATCAAATGCTGCACTGAGATCTAACAGGATAAGGATGGAGATCTTATTCTCGTCAGAGTTTAGTCTGAGGTCACTGATTATTTTGGTGAGGGCAGTTTCAGTGCTATGATATTTTCTGAATCCTGACTGAAATTCTTCTAAGATGTTGTTTTCTTCAAGAAAGGAATTTATTTGAACTGAAACTATCTTTTCAAGTACTTTACTAATGAATGGTAGGTTGGATATTGGACGATAATTTGCCATTTCATTACTATCCAAGTTAGGTTTTTTTAGTAATGGCTTTACAACTGCTGTTTTAAAGGCATCCGGGAAAATACCAGTCCTAAGGGAAGTGTTTATGATATCTAGCACAGGGCTTGGAACACTATTAAATACCCGTTTGAAGAAAGCTGTAGGTATAGGGTCAATGTCTGAGGTGGAGGAGTTACATTCTGAGACAGTTTTGCAGAGTACATCTAATGTGATGCATGTGAAACTTCTCATGGTTACATTGCACGGTTTGCCGCAATCAACTTTATTTCCATCATGAGTAATGCTGGCCCTGATCAAGGTTATTTTGTTGTTAAAGAATAGTGCAAGTTCTTCACACTTAACCGTTGATGACTGAGGAGGTGTAGGGGCAGTGTTGAGTAGTACATTAATAGTGGAAAAGAGGATTCTGGAGTTTCCAGCATTTTCTGTAATGATTTTAGAGAAGTAATCTTTCCTTGCTAAGCGGATGGTTTTATTATAAGCAGTTAAAGCATCTTTGTATATATCACAGCATATGGTGGTTTTTGTTTTTCTCCATTTTCGCTCCGCTGCACGACATTTCCTTTTTTCTTTGTTGACCGTATTATAGTTTAACCAGGGCGAGGCTCTAGTTTTCTTCTTTTTCGTTTTTAATGGGGCGACAGAATTTAATATAGATGACATTGCATCATTGAGATTTTCTACCATTTCATTTAGAGAGCTGTCATGATTGTGTGGTTCATGTAGTCTGATAAGATCAATGAACTTTGATTCAGCTTTGTCGTTTAGGAGCCTCTTTTTAACTATGATTTCTTTTTTTGTTTTAGTAAGGGTTATTTGAGTATCAAAAAATATACAGTGATGGTCGGAGAGAGGTAATTCAGTTATTGAGATATTTGTTATGCTTAGCCCAGTTGTTGTTATAACTAAGTCTAGTGTATTCCCAAGCCGGTGAGTTGCATTTGTTATATGCTGTATTAGGTCAAAGCTATCCAGTAGATTTTTTAGTTCCATAGTTTTGGAGTCTGTTTTCTTATTAAAATGGATGTTCAGGTCTCCATTTAGGATCACCTTATCATATCCGGTAACACATAGTGAGATCAGTTCAGAGAGCTCCTGTATAAATATTGGTGAGTGTCTAGGCGGGCGGTATATTGTGACAATAATAGTTGATTCTGTTTTTAGTTCAATGGCAAGATATTCCATTGACATGAACTCGCCTAGTTCTGTGATTCTAAACAAGAGTTTTGAGGAGAAGATTGCTGCAACTCCTCCGCCCCTTTTATTTTTTCTGGGTATTTAAAAAAAGTTATAGTCTGGTGGACAAGCTTCTATCATTATTGATGTAGCTGTGTCATTATTTAGCCATGTCTCTACTAGGCAGATACAATCTAAGTTATTTTCTTTAATCAGATCATTTACTAAGAATGTTTTATTATTCAGTGATCTGACATTTAGGAAAGCTAATTTTATTTGTTGGACTTCTTTAGAGGAGGTCTGCTTTGGTTTGACCGTGATGGCCCTGAGGTTAATAGCAGGTAAACGCATTGGTGGCGTATATTTTTCACCATGCCATTGGCTAGTTATGATTACTTGTATGTTTTTAGAGATGGCATGGTAATTGTGCTATACTGTACCGTACTGACTGCACTGTGCTTTCGGGGACATTTGATCAGACGAGATGGCCTTGTGTGATATGGGGGGGGGGGGGGGGACGGGACGTCTTGTGCTGTACTTCGTGGTGAGATTGTGTCCTTCATGACTATCTCTCGTGCTGGTATGAGCTTAATATTCTTGGAGGCCATCAAGGCATGACGCATGTTTGCTGATAGGAGCTTTGAACCTAAGCGATTTGGGAAGAAGCCATTTCTTTGAAAACGTTCTGGGTTATTCCAGAAAACATTGAAGTTGTCAATGAATTTCAGGCCGTGTACGAGACATGCAGCCCCTAACCATGAATTACAATTTAGGAGTCGACTGAATGCTTCCTGTCCTCTGCGAAAGCATGCAATTGGTCCACTGATGGACACATCAGTGTTTGTGTACACAGACTGATGTTTGTCTAGTGTGTTCATTAAACGTGTGAAATTGTCTTTCAAAGTCTCTGTGCCAGTCTTCTTTCGCAGGATGTCAAACGATCCAGAGTGAATGACAATTTTTGTTATTCCTGGTCTGATTAGTGTTGGAAGTTTTTCGGCTAGCTCTTTCACAGTTGTATTGTCTAGACAGATATTTTCTGTGTTTGCCATCTCCACATACCTTGTTATGGAATCTCCAATCAGTATGCAGTCTATTTTCTGTACACAGTAGATACAGTACAGTAGATACAGAAGTCACACTAGATACAGTAGACACAGTAGACAGTAGATACAGTACAGTAGATACAGTCGATGCATTCGACACAGTAGACACAGTACAGTAGATACAGTAACCATTAGATACAGTAGACACAGTAGATACAGTACAGTAGATACATTAGATACAGTACAGTAGACACAGTAGATACAGTACAGTAGACACAGTCGATACAGTCCATTAGATAAGGTAGACACAGTAGATGCATTATACACATTAGATACAGTACATTATATACAGTACAGTAGACACAGTGCAGTAGATACAGTACAGTAGATACAGTACAGTAGATACAGTACAGTAGATACAGTAACCATTAGATACAGTATACACCGTATATACAGTATATACAGTAGATGCATTAGACACAGTAGATACAGTACAATAGATACAGTACAGTAGATACAGTAGATGCAGTACAGTAGATACAGTGCAGTAGATACAGTAGATACATTACAGTAGACACAGTAGATGCATTAGACACAGTAGATACAGTACAGTAGATACAGTACAGTAGATACAGTAGATACATTACAGTAGACACATCAGATGCATTAGACACAGTAGATACAGTACAGTAGATACAGTACAGTATATACAGTAGACACAGTAGATACAGTACAGTGGATACAGTAGATACAGTACAGTAGATGCATTAGACACAGTAGATGCAGTACAGTAGATACAGTAGATACAGTACAGTAGATACAGTAGACACCAGCCCTGTGCCGCCCGCCCGCCAGACCCTCTCCTCCCGGTGGACTCTAGCCGTCAAGCTGAGGAAGAGAAACCGAGAGGGAGGAGAAGAGAGGAGTAAGGGGGGGGAGTAAGGGGGGGGGGAGAACAGGTGACAGGCACTGACAAAAAGGAGGAATGCTCCGTTAGGCTCGGCGCGAGTGTAACAGGACCACAGGGACGGTCGTCCAGAGCCCATTCCCTCCCTGGGTGGTGGGGTGGGGGGGGAGGGGGGGCACGACGCTATAGGCATCTGTCGTAAAAGGGATCGTCTCGTTGTTTTCCCCTGAACGAGTCCACGGCGATAGCGGCGAACAATAGCTCTGAAATGAGACAGCGGATCGCCGACGTCTCAGCCGGTTGATTCCATGTGATGGTTATAGCCGTCCTCCTTCCTCTCTGTTGTGTTGTGGTTTTCGAAAAGGGCACTGAGGCACCGGGCACAGTGGTTTACTGTGTAGAGAGACCGTGACGTGACAGGCTGGAGACCCGGAGAGATTCACTGGCACCTTTTCTTGATTAATGGACTGTGTGGTCCCTATCCATAATAATATAATAGCTGCAATGCAAATGCTTAGGATCTTACAATGTAATTTCTCTCTTCTTTTTTTACAGTAATATATTCCACATTACAGAAGTGGATAGAGTGTGTCTACAATGGTTAAAAAAGCCAAGGTTTGTTTCATTGCAGACGCAATGAAATGCAATTACCGGTAATGCTCATGAGATATTACATTTTCCGCAGGAGCTGAAAATCAAGTCGTTTACGTTGTTTGAATATGTAATGTATATTTGTAATACGTACACACATGGTGGTACATACGCACACGTACAGCGTGGTGTGATGACGTACAGCTTGAGCGACGCGACTGAAAGAAAGATCCTGGGGGCAGATCGGGTGGGCGGTAAATTCCGCGTTCATGTTTCAAAAGGTCTGTACGGCGTAGAGCCTGGTTGTCAGGAAGACAGGCGGGAAGATGATGCTCAATTTGTAAAAACCTGTAGTCTGTGGTCTTATTGTGAGGATGTGCTCTCATTCCAGGGCTACGTCTTAAACGTCTTACGTCTTCTCACCTCGGTGCTGTTGTCTCTTCGGTTGTATCCTCACGGGACAACCTCGGGCTCTTGTTCCATCCCGCCTACATTCACAGTTGCCCTCGCAGAGGTACAGGGGTCAGATGTGTCCTCCCCCGAGACCGCCCACTGTCCACTCCAGAGGAACATAGACACATACTGTAGATGCTTCAGGTCAGGCCAGACACGGAAGCCAGGAGGCCGGAGGGAGTGTGTCAGGAATAGGATTGGGGTGGGGGTGTAGGACACACACAGACACACAAACAAAAAGGGGATTATACAATGGCATGCAAATTTCTCGATTCTGATTGGCTGAAACAGTCAAGTTAGACATGGTTATTTCTCATAACCCACGCTCGTGATCCCAGAACTTTGCCCACAACCGAATTACAATCACTCCACCAGTTCGACTTTTTAGGAAAAACCAAGATGGCGGACAATAATCTTTACGAATGGATGTGTTGAAAGCGTTATAACGACTAATTCAAAAACGATTCTGTCACGTGGAATGTGTTAGTTTCTTACACAATGTTGGATTATGTAATTGGTGGGTCATGAGTCATTGTGGAACAAAATAAAAGTTGCGCGAAGTCTGTTGTTAGATGCCATTCGTCAAAAGGACACTCATTTCACTGTTAATAAAATGTCCAATCAATCAAACCAATAACAACCGCTCACTTCACTGTTAGACGGCATGCTTTGAAGCAACCTATTCAAAATATAAATCAAGGGAGATTATGTCTGTCACTGGCCATAGATGTGAGTCTTCCCTGCAATCCTATTGGACCCCAAATTTTGAAGACTGGCGAAATTATAGCCATGTTCTCGCAGGCTCATCTGCGCAAAAGCGCATTGCAGAAGGTGCAGAAGGTTCTGAGAATTCTGTTCCAGCTAAGAGGCAAAATAACGACCCAGATACTCTTTTCACAAACTGCACTATAACCGGGAATGTTACCATCAATGTAAATAAACCATAATCACCCTACAAAAACAGTACTGTATTTGTAAATCTGGTACGTCATAAATGTCTAGATGTAGCAGTACTGTCTATCTGTATGTCATGTATGTCATATATGTTATGATGAATTGAAAATGGGGGACCCTGATGTAAACAAGATGAAAGTCTTTCTCTGGTCTGCATCCCCTTAACAATTGTGTGTATTGAGCTGTACTGCATTGTACCCATTCTGCAATCTGTTAATAACGTTTTCAATCAATCAATCAATCATTCCAATAACAACTGCTAACTTCATAATTCATCTGTATCGCAACCGAATCACGGATTTCATCGAGGCAGGTAGCATTATGTCGGGAAAAATGAAATGAAATAAACAAATGTGAATTAAAGAAGTTAAAACGAAGTTTAGCCTATTAAATTGTTTTAAAAGCCTATAGCCTTTAACTTGACTGGCCAGGACTGCGAGGAGGGGGAATTGAATTGCAACCGTGTACAAGCAAAACTTTGACTGTAAACGGCGTCTAACCTGACTGCATAAACGCAACGTCCATTATGCTTCGATTAATGTGTGTTTATAGCAATAAGGTTGGATGAATTCAGCAATTGTATAAAGATGTAAGCACTGTCTATCTGTAATACAATTTTCAATCAATCCCATAACACACGCTCACTTTAGATGGAATGCCTTGAAACAGTGCTGCTTCTACACACTGAGGCAACATCTCTTCTTTTTTTTGGGACTACTTTTTCTGCTGATGGTTTTGTCAATAAATCTTCAATTAATGTGTGTTTATTGTATAGCAATACGGTTGGATGAATGCGCCAGTTGTATAAAAGCCATTACACCACGCGCAGTCTAATTCTCATAACGCACTCCTGCGCGTGATGTAATGCTTAAATCTTAATGTTACCCCAGAGGGGTAACCCCTGGAATCGCTGAGAGATGAGATAGGGTGGGGGGAAACACAAGCAACCACCACTGCCTAGCCGTTGAAAACAACAAAGAAACCAACAGCACTACAGACAGATAAAACGTAAGGTTATCCTATAACCCTAGTTATATGAATACTGGCTGAGTGTCTCGCTCTGCCTTCTGAGATACAACACTATCTCCAGCACCTAGTGTGCTCTGGGAAACAAAACAAATGCACCCACGCCACTCCCATGCGTCCCCTATATTACGCCGGAAGTGGTCACGCCTCACCCTTCCCAGTTCGATTTCCATAAGCGGAAAACATCCAAGGGACCTCAGGCCACTAAAGAGCGAGACGCTCAGCCAGTATTCATATAACTAGGGTTATAGGATAACCTTACGTTATATATCATCTGGCTTCGCGTCTCGCTCTGCCTTCTGAGATAAAGGGCAGAGCGGACGTGTGGCCCAGACAAATGCACCCCCTGAGGGCCCGTAAGCCCCAGCCAGGGAGGAGGGGAGTCCCGTCCACCCGCCAGTCCTAACGAAGGGGGGTAGGCAGTCAACTCCACCAAAGTGCACAAAAATGGGAACCAGGCACCCCCGAACGCACAGCGCAAGCGGGATCACGTGTGACACAGCACCCCGCGGTCCACACCCACACACCCCTGCTAGCCCACCTGATGGCGGGATGCAGGAGAGGTCCCGGACCTCAGGATCGCCTTGGAGACAGAACCCCCAGTCATGTCCATGAGGTAAAACCTAACGAAAGGACTCAGAGAGGACCAGGAGGCCGCAGCACAGATGTCCTCCACCGAGGCCCCCCCTAACAGGGCAGCAGAGGCCGCCACTCCACGAGTGGAGTGCGCCCTGACGCCCCCGGGGGGAACCTGTTCAGCCAACGTGTAGCAAAGGGCAATGCCCTCGCACAACCAATGTGACAGGCGCTGCTTGGACAGCGCCTCACCCGCGTTTTGGGCCACCGTAACAAACAAATAGTTGATCGGAAGCCCTGAGACCCTGCGTGCAACTAAGGTAAACGCCCAGTGCACGGACAGGACACAACAGGTGAAGGCTCGACTCCAACCCACTAGCGTGAGGAGGAGGATGAAACGCCTGAATCACAATATCCCAGGAGCGACAAGAGCTCCGGATAGTCTTTAGCACGAAGGCCGGATCAGGCCACAGAGTCGCCTGCTATCGGCCCGAATAGACAGGTACTCCGACCGCACCGAGAGAGCACATGGCTCACCCATGCATTTAGCGGAGGTGATGGCCCAAAAAAGGAACGCGGCCGTAAGACAGACGATCCAATGGCGCCTGCTCAAGAGGCTCAAACGGGGCCCCCAACAGCCTTTCCAGAACAGTTGGAGGTCCCGACTCGGAGACAGAAAACGTTCCACAGGCTTGAGACGCCGTGCGCCAAGCAAGAACATCGCACGAGAGGGTGGCTGAACAATGTTCTGCCCCGCACTCTCGACCATATGCCACTTCCCTGCGTAAGCCGCGGTAGTGGACGGAGCAAGCGCGTTCCGGATGGCGTTAACCACAGAAGAGTTAAGATGCATCCCCACCAGATTCACCCTTTCAGCAGCCAAGCCTAGAGGCTGCCCCAGAACAGGAGGCAGAACAGAGTTCCGTGCGCCTGAGAGAGGGCCGGCGGTGACCATGGAACAGGCCACGGTGGGGCCACCAAGAGCTGAATCAGGGCCAGGAACCACACAGCCGAGCCCCGGCCCGGCGCGACCAGGATCAAAGTCCCGCGCTCCTGACGTACCCGCCCCAACAGCTGAGCTATCAGGTGTATGGGGGGAACGCGTACATAATCCCGGGCGGCCACGGATACATCGAGAAGGCATCCACCCCCAGAGAGGGGTTGTCCTTCCGACTGACCGAGAACCACAAGGGGCACTGGTGGGACGGTCTGCCCGCAAACAGGTCCACCGTGGCCTCCCCGAATCGGTCCCAGACCTATCTGACTATGTCTGGACGTAGTCCCCACTCGTCGGGGTGAGGACCGCCCCGCGACATCACATCTGCACCCACATTCTCCCTGCCGGGGATGTGGAGAGCCCTCAGGCTGCGCAGATTGAGAGACTCCCATAGCCAGAGCTCGACCGCCGCCCGGTGCAGACGGGGGGAGCGTACTCCTCCCTGTCTGTCGATATACGACGCTGACGTTGTGTTGTCCGTCCTGATCAAAACATGCTTGCCCACCACAAGGTGGCTGAGCCGTTTGAGGACCAGAAGGACTGCCTTCAATTTCAACACATTGAATGTAGTGCAGACCGGGCAGAATGGTCCTGCCAGCTGCCCCCTACTGCGTTGGCCCGACACGTCCCCCCCATCCCGCGAGGGAGGCGTCGGTGAAGACTGTGACGTGTGACAGCCTGCTTCCCATGGGGACCCTAGGCCCTCCCCAGAGGGTGAGGTCCCCCAGTACTGACATGGGAACCTTCAGCTGCTTCCACTTGTCTCTCACCGGGTCTATTTCCATAATGGGAAACCACGTCTGTATCCTCCTCATGAAGAGGAGGCCAAGAGGGACCACAGAGTGAGCAGATGCCATCATACAGAGCCGGCGCATCACGGACAGCGCCGTAACCGTCCTAGGACGGAACTTCCCGAGCGCGCCGAGAACATCCACTCACCGCCGCTCTGAGAGGGATGCCCATATAGACCTTTAGAAATAAACCCAAGTACTCCACCCGTTGACTGGGAAGAGGAGTACTCTACTTCCAGTCTACAGCGAAACCCAGGCTGGTGAGGAATTCCACCACCTGCCTGGTATGAGACCTGGCGATCTTCTCTGACCGGCCGAGGACCAGAATGTTGTCCAGGGTAGAATAAAATTCGTATCCCCTGACGACGCAGAGGCCCCAGCGCGGTCTCCACGCACTTGGTGAAGATGCGAGGAGCCAGAGAGTAGCCGAACGGCAGCCTCTGATACTCGTACGCTAAGCCCTGAAAAGGAAGTGTAGGTATGTCCTAGGAGGGAAGATCGGGATGCGAATATGCATCCTTCAGGTCTATGGAGGTGAACCAGTCCCCCACCCGACAGCGCTTAACAGGTGGGTGATGGTCAACATTCTGAACCTTCCATGGGACAGGTCCAGTATGGGTCTGACACCCCCCCCCCCCCCCCCCCCCGATTTCTCGGGCACCAGAAAATATCGGGAGGAAACGCCGCTCATCACGTCCTACCATGGGACCACGACGGCGGCCTGCTTCGCCGCCAGAGAACGAATCTCCTCAGCCAGGGCTGTCACTGCCGCGGACTCTGACAATAGAGTCTGTACCAAACCCAAAAAACGGAGGGCGGGGGTGTGTAAAATGTAACACAAGCGCCGCCCTCAGCGTTCTCTCCATCCACACCGACATATGACTACTACTGCAGCCATACGTGGTAACAATTCCAAAGCGCCCCCGCCGCCAACTGCCGCTGGTCCGCTAGGAATCGTAGATAGGTGGTCCGGTCCCTCCCGCTGTGCGTCGTCAACCCTGGTCTCGCCAACCACGCAAGCAGGGTGTCCCGCGGAGCCGGGATATTGCACCCTGACTCTACCGCGTCTATACAAATAGTAGCTCTAGTTCTGCAGACCCCTCTCTGATTGGTTGAGCTCCATTTCTGCAGCCCCTCTGCTGGGAGCTGTCGCGCGGAAATAGGCTGTCTATTGCCATTCTCTTTGACAAACTCTAACCTTAACCAGCTCCTTAACAGCGCCTAAACTTAACCGTTCTAACCTTAACCAACTCCGAAACAATGCCTAACCTTAACCTTAACCTTAACCATGCCTAACCTTAACCATAGAAAGAATATTGCCATTCTCTTTGACAAACTCTAACCTTAACCAGCTCCTTAACAGCGCCTAAACTTAACCGTTCTAACCTTAACCAACTCCGAAACAATGCCTAACCTTAACCTTAACCTTAACCATGCCTAACCTTAACCGGCGAAAGAATACACGTTAAAAAAAAAATCACGTTAAAAAAAAAATATTTGATGGAATTCGAACTCATCAACAACGGACCGCAAGGACCGCAGGACCGCTGCTCTGCCAGGTGAGCTGAAGCGCTGAATGAAAATCATGGCGGATTCCGCGATAAGCACCTCAAAGCACCGCGATAACCTTACGCGCGAGGGGCTTCGCTCAACCAATCAGAGAGGGGGCTGCAGAAATGGAGCTCAACCAATCAGAGAGGGGGCTGCAGAAATGGAGCTCAACCAATCAGAGAGGGGTCTGCAGAACTAGAGCTACTATTTGTATAGACGCGACTCTACCAACGAGGCAATCGCACCCAAGGGGGGGACTCCGACAGAAGGGGCGGTCTGATACAGGGGGAGCGGCCATCACCCCTGGTGACATAGGCTTCCCCGCTGAGCATCTTCCCGGCTTAGCTTGCTGAGGAGAGCCTGCTCTGCATCTGGACATGCATGGTGTGTGGTCCCACACTGCCCGATAGGGTGGGTCTCTACTAGGGATGGGTATCGTTAGGATTTTATCGATACTACTACTCTTATCGATACTGCTTAACGGTTCGGTACTTTATCGATACTCTTATCGGTTCTTTTTGGTTATTTTTTTGCAAGAAAAAAAGACAATTAATTAAGAACAGAATCAACATTGCTTTATTATTTATAAATACAACTTTATAAATAAGTATTATAAATAAATATAATTTCTTCAGCAACAGCAGCAGCAATGTTCTTTTATATAACTTTATAAATAAATATAATAAATTAATATAATTTCTTCAGCAACAGCAGCAACAATGTTTTAAATGTGTCTGACTCTGAATTATAGACTTTTTATAATAAACAACAAATGCAAAAGGCTAACAGAACTGTGACACTCGTTCACCCTATCCTCTGTCATCCTTCCTCTAGCTGCTAGGGAGAAAGGACTTTGGGTGGTGGAGGGAGGTAGAGGGAGGATGTGTGGTGGCCCTGGGCTCACTGGCCTGGGACATAGTGGCTGACGCCTCAGCTTGACGATCTATAAAAAGTTTAGATTGTAGTATTTGTAGCTAAACAATTGTTTTGTTTATTAGCCTATTTGTAATAATTCGTTATTAGCCTAGGCAACTCCGTATCTTGGGTTACGGCTGCAGTATGCAGATGGAACACTGCGCGCAAGGCAGTCGAATACGCGCATTTCTGCACACTAATATCATGTTTTGCCAACAGATGTTTTGATAAATTGATTTGCTCGTATTGCCACCCTTACTGGCAAATGTTTTGTTGCACTTGTGGCAACGTGCATTGTCGGCATTGACCCTTGTAAAGTATATCCATACTTTAGAACGCTTCGCTCTATCCGCCATGATCACGACTCAGTGCATGCAGAGCTGCTGTCTGTGTGCCGCGCGCTATAGCACGGGGCGTCGGGGACAGAACTTTCATTAAGGAGTACCTGTATGTAGTACCCGTATGTCTATGTGTAGCACTAGCGAGCGACTCGCGAGGAGTGTGTGTAATAACTCGCTGGCTGCGGCTCGCTTCTCGTGCAGAGACAGAGAGAGGATCGTTCGCAACTTTTAAATAATAATAATAATAATTTCTCTAGAGTATCGATAGCAGTACCGAGGACGTCAGAGCTTATAAATACTCCGGTATTTTCTAATATAGTACCGGTTCCCGTTTAAAACCGGGGTCCGGGGGGCATCCCTAGTCTCTACACACCGTAGCCCTGTAGTGATATTACTACCACCCAAATTACGTGTGCCTAACTGACCACCGCGGGATCGGAAGTCCAGACGGGGGAGGCACTAATGTAATTCCCGGCCTGGCGAGGGCGGGGCTGGGGGGAACCCACGCTGCAACCTCCTGGGCCTAGAGTTCCCCCTCTGACAAAAAATTTTAGATACAGGGAACCCTGCTCCGTCGACAGATACAACACCAGGCTCACCAAACACAGACGCAGGACGTGTGGTGTGGGAGCCGCTTGACAGCACAGCATTCTCATAGACAGACCCAGGCCTAGCTAGCAACTGGGTGTCAGCCCCTGTCTCCATGAGAAGCGAAATGTGGGGCCGCTTGCGCTTCACTGGAAGAATGCGGCCCGCAGCCAAAGGGGACAAATCAGAGCCCTGAGTCCCGTAGTGTAGCGGGGGGGAGTAACCGGAGAGCGTGTTAGACACAGCTAGATGGCAACGTTTTTTTAGGGCTAATTTAGGGCTAATATATCTAATATAGCCGATCCCTCGGGCCGTCGAGGCTGTCGGCCTTATGATCACCTGTTTCCTTTGTGTCCAGGGTATCTCATGCGGGGGAAACATGGCCGCTGGCCGGGGGCCTCGCCGCAGCCGCTGGCGAGGCCGTGCTCTCACCTCTGGCTGCACGGTGTGGGGCGGCGTGCAGCCCAGGTCAAATACCGCCCGCGCCTCCGTGGACAGACCAAGGTCCAGCCGTGGAGAGGGGAGCCCTGAGGAGGAGACCTCCACTAAACCCCCAACATTAGACACCGATTGACCGTCAGCATGAATGGTTAAGAGGAGGGAAGAGTAAAGACAGCCCCGGCGGGGTACATGGGAACGGCGCCCCAACATTGTAGCATTAGCATTAGCTGCGCGCTAGGATACTTGGAAAAACATCTCAAAAGTGAGTCATGATGACCACCTTTATCCAAATATTCCGCCCCCTGCGCCAATACATCACTCGGTCGTCTCACGAGACAACGAGCAGTATTACCCATGCCAGTACCAATGCCTGCTAGCACAGGTCCTACCTGGGCGCGACGTAGCTCGACTGCTAAACATCGCGCGATGTCCATCGGTCCGCTGTCAAGCGACGAGGAAAAAACACAGGACAGGACCGCAGTGCTGTGGACGTGCCGAGAAGGATCCGGGGGCCGGCGTACTTCTGGCGAAGCCCAACATTGCGTACTTTTTTCCTACATACTCTGTCGTATCCCCTGATACAAAGTTGTTGCCGTTCAAAAGTGCATCTGAGCTGCTTCCACGTTGGAAACGAATGAGGAAGGGTGAGGCGTGACCATTTCCCGTGTAATATAGGGGACGCATGGGAGTGGCGTGGTCACGTGCAAGTGGGTGCATTTGTTTTGTTTTCCCAGAGCACACTAGGTGCTGGAGATAGTGTTGTATCTCAGAAGGCAGAGCGAGACGCGAAGCCAGATGACATATTACCCTAGAATCATGAGCTTGGAACACTCCTCTACTATTGAGGGAAAACATGAAATGGACAAGCATCCGAACACAGTACACCACGCGTACTTAAAGGCACTGGACACCTGACACCAATCAGGTGGCAATCAAGCCCACACACCTGCCATGCCCCATGGAAATTAACTGCTGTCTGGTGATTGACAGCTCACAAGAGAAAACCAAAAATAACTGGTGTCTCGTGATTGACAGCTCACCAGAGAAAACCCAAAATACATCCAAAGCACCCAAGAATAAACTAAAATCAAACCCACATAAACCGTGATCCATCACTCACAGAGTGGGTGTGTGGGGGCTGAAATTCTAATAGCACTTTTCTTGTACTACTCAGAGCGCTTCATGATGGAGTGACTGCATTACTTCAGTGTTGGCATGGCCCCAGTGGGAATCGAACCCCCCCAACCCTGGCAGTGTTTGTGCCATGTGCTCAAGGCACCAAGCCCTCATACCCATTGAGCTACACAGGGCCACACAGACTGATAGACGTCTCTCTAGTTCCAGGAACAACACACACACACACACACACACACACGCACAGACACAGACACACACACACACACACACACACACACACACACACACACACACACACACACACACACACACACATACACACACACACACACACACACACACACACACACACACACACACACACACACACACCCACACACACTTAGTCAAAAAGTTATTTAGTATTGGTATCAGAATATGATTAATCAAGTTATGTGTGAACTCAACAGCATGTTTAACCTGACGTACCAGATGGTTTGTTACACAGAACCATCTGAGAAGTCGTCCTTGGAAGCTATTTGGAAAAGGATGGGTGCTTTAAAAAAATTAAAAAAAATACAGGTTGGATGAACCATCTGTCTATCCTGGCCGCGTGTAGTCTTTTACCAACACACTTGCAGTTCCGCGTTTGGGTTCCGTGACCTGATTGGCCAGTGACGTTTCTCTCAGAGCCAATCGTGTTACGCCTATTTCTGCCTCTAACAGCCTGCTAGCTAGCTAACGCCTAGTTCTATCACTGGTTAAGCTTAGGCGACTCTTTCGAAGTTGGTTAAGGTTAGAGTTTGGAATCAGGGCTGGGGGTCTATCGCCATGCTCTAAGACAAACTCTAACCTTAACCAACTTCGAAAGAGTCGCCAAGCTTAACCGTCGAAAGAACTTGCCGTCAGGCTCTAAACCAAACTCTAACCTTAACCAACTTCAAAAGAGTCGCCAAGCTTAACCAGTGATAGAACTAGGCGTCACGCGATTGGCTCTGAGAGAAACGTCACTGGCCAATCAGATCGTGGAAAACTGCAAGTGCGTTGGTAAAAGACTACACGCATCCTGGCCAAATTCCCAATCAGGTCTCTGACATCAAGGCCACGGGTCATCCCGTCCCACTTAATTGACTAATATCAATCCCCGTCTCCTGAGCCGTTCAGCCATTATTTAGTGTGATGTGTGCCAGGTGCCATTGTATGGCAGCCATTGAGCCTGTGTATCCCAAGGTTGGATGCTACCAGTGGTGGTGAAGGAGGCAATTTCCAACCTACATTGTAAAGCACTTTGAGTGTCTAGAAAAGCGCTATATAAATACAAGTAATTATTATTATTATTACTAGTATCGTCAACTTCAATCAGATAAACAAACCATAATGACACAATAGGAGAATGCTGAAGAGAAGGCTAGCTATGTAGCTAGCTATGTAGTTAGCATGTCAGTAGACGATTCCTGCTATCTTTGTAAGGAATACGAATACCAACAACGTCACACCTGAACCACATTGTATAGCTGCCAGTAGTTCCTCGTAGGACGCTGATTAGTCCAGATCCACTGTAGTGGGGCGGACAGTGGCTCAGGAGGTCATCTGGTAATCGGTGGCCTGGTAATCAGAAGGTTCCTGGTTTGATTCCCGGCTCCTCCTGGTCCCGATGCATGGTCGCCTCCACCTCCAGTGTGTGAATGTGTGAGTGAATGGGTGGATGTGAGGCATTGTAAAGTGCTATATACATGCAGTCCAAGCGCATAACTTGAAGCCTGACTACTAGATGGATGATCTCGTGAATCCATCTGCCTCGCAAAGTAACGGCATATTTTGTTTAAACTAGGGATGTCCGATATTATCGGCCAACCGATATTATCGGCCTATATCGGCATTAAAATGTGATATCGGAAAATATCTGTATCGGTTTTCAAAATTGTATTTTATTTAATTTGTTTACATTTCTATAACCTTTATTTACCCAGGCAAGCAAGTAAGAACAAATTCTGATTTTATTTATTGTCAAAAGTATGCATAATGTTGTGTTAATTCCATAACAACAGGTAATGTTAATTACCTGAAATTATTTAAAAAAAAATTGGGGGGGGGGACCCCTGCAATATATCGGTATCAGTTGATATCGGTTGATATCGGTATCGGAAATTAAGAGTTGGACAATATCGGTATATCGGTATCGGTAAAAAAGCCAATATCGAGCATCCCTAGTATAAACTTGAAATAACGGCCCCAGAATTGTCTGTTGTGTTCGCTGGGGTGTGAAACAGTAAAGAGAAGAAACATCTGTAGAACAGACGAGCGACTTGTAGGCCGTCATGGTCTTGTTGCCGGCAGGTCTACATGCCTTGTACACGTGCCTCCATCATCCGCTAGGCCATTATCTGTGGCAGACCTGCAGCCCTCTGATACGTTGATCGTTTCTCTCTCTCCTCTCTCTCTCTTCATCGGGTGGGGAGGTCTCTTCTCACCTCTCTCCACTCTCTCTCCTCTCTCATCCGCCTCTCTTCCTCTCCTCTCTCCTCTCTCTCTCCTCTCTCTCTTCTCCCTCTCTCTCTCTCTCTCTCTCTCTCTCTCTCTCTCTCCCTTACTCTCCTTTGCGACTTGTCTTGCAGAATTGAGCCCTTAATGTCGAGCGGTAGAGAAGTCACCACCCCAGGTGCACTTAAAGGGTTTCATTAAAGAATGTCATCAATAAAGTCGACACTCCAACAAAAAGTGCACTTACACATCTTTCATGTATCAAGATGAATAGGTCCCCCCCCCCCCCCCCCCCCCACAGCAGGCACACTTACAAGCCTGAACACCAACACTTGCACTGGTCTTATCATGTATCACGGTGGATGCAGGCTGCTGCTAGATCCACAAAGAATGGATTGCACGGTGCTGCCACCCTGCCTGCCACCCAGCCTGCCACCCTGCCTGCCACCCTGCCTGCCACCCAGCCTGCCACCCAGCCTGCCACCCTGCTTGCCACCCAGCCACCCAGCCTGCCACCCACCCAGCCTGCCACCCCTGCCTGCCACCCAGCCACCCAGCCTGCCACCCACCCACCCAGCCTGCCACCCTGCCTGCCACCCTGCCTGCCACCCAGCCTGCCACTTGTTTTCATCTTTCAAGAAACCCAAGAACACTATTTTCTTTACATACACAATGGGCTAAATCCACAAAGAATGGATTGCACGGAGCAAGTTGCACCCTTACTCACAATTCCTTATGAATTGAAAATGGGGGACCCTGATGTAAACAAGACGAAAGTCTTTTTCTGGTCTGCATCCGCTTAACAATTGTGTGTATTGAGCCGTACGTATTGTACCCATTCTGCAATCTGTTAATACAATTTTCATTCAATCAATCACCGCACAGGAGATTGATTGAATGAAAATGTTATTAACAGATTGCACACTGTATCATCACTGCTTGATTTCAGACACACACACAGGTACGCACGCTTGTGCACACACACGATGCACACAGACACACATACACACACAATAACACACATGCACCTGCTATGCCTTCCTGTCAGCCGTCCCAGGTCTGTAGACTGTCATCGATTAATATCTATGAGCAGACCCTACAACAAGAAGTAGAATTGATTGATTGATTGAAAATTGCATTAACAGATTGCAGAATGGGTACAATACAGTACAGCTCAGTACACAATGTTTAAGGGATGCAGACTTTCGTCTTGTTTACATCAGGGTCCCCCAT
>NW_028172419.1:0-11317 GCF_963971535.1 Notolepis coatsorum
TACAGCCAATTGTATTAGTGTGAACGGCCAGCCAAGCTGGTGGACAACCCCGGAGCTGTGAGCTGGATTCGAACAGGCGAATCCAGGCGTCTCCGGTGTTGGTGCCGAACGCAATCTCCGCTACGCCACCTGACCCGCCCCCCTCTATACTAGTATAAACTATAGGATACATACTACACACTACCCTCTATACTAGTATACACTACAGTATACATACTACACACTACCCTCTATACTAGTATACACTATAGGATACATACTACACACTACCCTCTATACTAGTATACACTACAGTATACACACTACACACTACCCTCTATACTAGTATACACTATAGGATACATACTACACACTACCCTCTATACTAGTATACACTATAGGATACATACTACACACTACCCTCTATACTAGTATACACTATAGGAGACACACTACACACTACCCTCTATACTAGTATACACTATAGTATACATACTACACACTACCCTCTATACTAGTATACACTACAGTATACATACTACACACTACCCTCTATACTAGTATACACTATAGGAGACACACTACACACTACCCTCTATACTAGTATACACTATAGGATACACACTACACACTACCCTCTATACTAGTATACACTATAGGATACATACTACACACTACCCTCTATACTAGTATACACTATAGGATACATACTACACACTACCCTCTATACTAGTATACACTATAGGAGACACACTACACACTACCCTCTATACTAGTATACACTACAGTATACATACTACACACTACCCTCTATACTAGTATACACTATAGGAGACACACTACACACTACCCTCTATACTAGTATACACTATAGTATACATACTACACACTACCCTCTATACTAGTATACACTATAGGATACATACTACACACTACCCTCTATACTAGTATACACTACAGTATACATACTACACACTACCCTCTATACTAGTATACACTATAGGAGACACACTACACATTACCCTCTATACTAGTATACACTATAGGATACATACTACACACTACCCTCTATACTAGTATACACTATAGGATACATACTACACACTACCCTCTATACTAGTATACACTATAGGAGACACACTACACACTACCCTCTATACTAGTATACACTATAGGATACACACTACACACTACCCTCTATACTAGTATACACTATAGGATACACACTACACACTACCCTCTATACTAGTATACACTATAGGAGACACACTACACACTACCCTCTATACTAGTATACACTATAGGAGACACACTACACACTACCCTCTATACTAGTATACACTATAGGAGACATACTACATACTACCCTCTATACTAGTATACACTATAGGAGACATACTACACACTACCCTCTATACTAGTATACACTATAGGATACATACTACACACTACCCTCTATACTAGTATACACTATAGGATACACACTACACACTACCCTCTATACTAGTATACACTATAGGATACACACTACACACTACCCTCTATACTAGTATACACTATAGGAGACATACTACATACTACCCTCTATACTAGTATACACTATAGGAGACATACTACACACTACCCTCTATACTAGTATACACTATAGGAGACACACTTTCCTCTATGGGATACATACTACACACTACCCTAGTACCCTCTATAGCAGTGGTTCTCAACTGGTCTAGACTCAGTTGACACCTTCTCGCTTTCACCTCTCCTCTCATGACCTCTCACCTCACAAAACTCTGAATATAACAATCTCTCTCTCTCTCTCTCTCTCTCTCTCTCTCTCTCTCTCTCTCTCTCTCTCTCTCTCTCTCAATACAACAACTCCAACCTCACCTCCACTCAACTTACCTCTGACTAACCTAGTGTATTTGTAGTGTGTGTGTGTGTGTGTCTGGGGTGTGTGCACGTGATATGTGGACGGACTAATGATGCACAGGTGTGTTCTATCAGTACTAATCAGCTACCTAATTGTTTCTACTCCTTCCGTGACAATAATATCTCCTGTCCTTCACATATCCATGAGATGGGGGGTGATATCTGCCACAATACACACTACCTGAGTATCACTCTATCCTCTATATAGTATACACCAGGGGTGTCAAACTCATTTTCACAGAGGGCCACATCAGCATTATGGTTGCCCTCAAAGGGCCAAAGACCGTATAAATGTTAATGTAATGTAAAATAAATGTAGCTACACATTTACATATTGTTAAACATGGTGTTTCTGTATTTATTACTTATTCAATTTATACATATTGCATATTCATTTGCATAAATGTAAAAATATATGTTAGCTTATGTTATTTTAACAAATAATTTTAGTTTATCAGAACCCCATATTACTCCACCAATCAATGATCAAACCATTCAAGTAAATAACAAAGAAGAATATCATCAAATACAAGCTATGACATTAAGTTTGTTCAAAACATTTTTGTCACAGTCAAGAGGGGCAGAACTAACAACTGTGAGCTGCAAAGAACACGTGGGACAGATGTAGTAGATGTTACAAAAACAAATGGCTGCACACAACCTTGCAGAGGCCATACATCCAACTAATGGAAGATAGTTTAATTAACTTTAATGAACAGATTGCAGAATGGGTACAGTACAGTACAGCTCAATACACACAATTGTTAAGGGGATGCAGACCAGAGAAAGACTTTCGACTTGTTTACATCAGGGTCCCCCATTTTCAATTCGTAATGAAATTGCTATTATGTGTCTGCATGAACACACAACTGTAACTGTACTCAAAAATAACAAAATAAGGGTTGTCTCAGTTCACAACTATTGGTCAAGTTTCAGCTTCTTATTCAATTGAGCGAGATGCTCGGTTATGTCACACAGCCAGTTTGCATCTGACAGTTCAGACAATATTTCTTCAACCCTTTGTTACCTATTCCGCCTGGATCTTTTTTGTATTTTGGGCTGTAAAATTGTCAAAGAATGTCTGAGGAGTAAGTGCTTTTGGCTTTTTTCCTTTGTTACCTCAGATGTTCAACATACATGTATGTGTAAGAATGTGTAATAACTAAGGCTGTCTAAGTTAAAGCTTTATTAACGCATTAACCCACAATTATTTTAACACTGCTATTTTTTAACCCAATATTAATGTAAAAAAAAAAAAAAAAAAAAAAAATTTACCTGAGCTCTTGGGGGGCCACATCAAATGACGTGGCGGGCCGGATTTGGCCCGCGGGCCGTGAGTTTGACACCTATGGTATACACTATAAGATACATATATGATTACCACATTACCCTCTATATGGTACACTATAGGATGCATACTATCTGATTATCACACTATCCTCTTTAGGATACATACCACCTGGTTAGGAAAGGTTGCCACAGAGCCATAATTCATATGGTGATGATGATGACAGGTACCCAGTGTCCAGCAAATGAAGCTTTGCACTGAAGAACCAGGTAACTCTTGAAATGTTTTGGACATTTCAACCAGCCCATACATTACATACATATCCAGAAGGTTGAGTCAGGCTCCTGGTTCTGTGAGGTGACAGAGAGGAGACGACAGGAAGGGCCAGTGACAGAGAGGAGACGACAGGAAGGGCCAGTGACAGAGAGGAGAGGACAGGAAGGGCCAGTGACAGAGAGGAGACGACAGGAAGGGCCAGTGACAGAGAGGAGAGGACAGGAAGGGCCAGTGACAGAGAGGAGACGACAGGAAGGGCCAGTGACTGAGAGGAGACAACAGGAAGGGCCAGTGACAGAGAGGAGACGACAGGAAGGGCCAGTGACAGAGAGGAGACGACAGGAAGGGCCAGTGACTGAGAGGAGACGACAGGAAGGGCCAGTGACAGAGAGGAGACGACAGGAAGGGCCAGTGACAGAGAGGAGATGACAGGAAGGGCCAGTGACAGAGAGGAGACGACAGGAAGGGCCAGTGACAGAGAGGAGAGGACAGGAAGGGCCAGTGACAGAGAGGAGATGACAGGAAGGGTGAGTGACTGAGAGGAGAGGACAGGAAGGGCCAGTGACAGAGAGGAGACGACAGGAAGGGTGAGTGACAGAGAGGAGACGACAGGAAGGGCCAGTGACAGAGAGGAGACAACAGGAAGGGCCAGTGACAGAGAGGAGAGGACAGGAAGGGCCAGTGACAGAGAGGAGACAACAGGAAGGGCCAGTGACAGAGAGGAGAGGACAGGAAGGGCCAGTGACAGAGAGGAGAGGACAGGAAGGGCCAGTGACAGAGAGGAGACGACAGGAAGGGCCAGTGACAGAGAGGAGAGGACAGGAAGGGCCAGTGACAGAGAGGAGACGACAGGAAGGGCCAGTGACAGAGAGGAGAGGACAGGAAGGGCCAGTGACAGAGAGGAGAGGACAGGAAGGGCCAGTGACAGAGAGGAGGCGGCAGGTGATTGAAGGGAGACGCAGAGGCATGCGTACCTAGTAGGGCTGTGGGGAAATATCCATACAGCATCATAACGTGATACTTTCCCCCACAATATTGTATCCATATATGATCTTTCAGTATCGTGATATTTTCACTGTACTTTTGCTAGGCCTTAAAAAACATACCATGAAATGTCAAGCGTCTAGCAGATACAGATATACTGTATTTACTGTTATTTTCTTTATTTTTTTTTCTTTGTTTTTTTTCTACATTTGTTTACAAATGCTAATCTCTTCAGATTTCACCACAAATAGAAAGTCAGTTTATTCTCTGTGTGTAAAAACAGTTACAGTAAACTAACTATTGTAAAGAAGGAAAAAAATAATAATTCCAACTTTATAGTGCTCAAGCAGCATCTTGCCTCTCCGCGGCATTTGGCCAAAGAATTTCATCGACGTCACATCCGACATGTCAGATGCCCTCTCCTGCTGCACAGCCATATCTACAAGTGCCCTCTCGGAGCAGACGCTCCTTGGCTACAACAGTGGTCAATAATTTTCGCCATCAGCGGTGACAGGTCAGTTCAGGACCGCTCACAACCGGACGTGGTCACTCGTCAGAACGGCTTGTCAAATGACGCTCGCCGGATGTTTCGTCTTGTAACTCGAGAATGGAATCACGCAAGAGCTTGAGTGAGGTGACGATCGAAAGGCGGCAAATTCACCTTTCCAACAATGTATTGGTTGATCGGTGTCCGTCCGTCGGGGCGTCCGATGCTTAAGAGGTTAAACTGGGTATAAAATACAGTATATAAATACTACTAGGTAATTGTGCGTTTTATTTGGGCCAGGGTGGCCCAAATCACCACTGCGGTCCCCTCCTGGCTGTTAGCGAACCTCTCCATGCTGTTGGCGACCCTCTCCTGGCTGTTAGCGACCCTCTCCTGGCTGTTAGCGACCCTCTCCTGGCTGTTAGCGAACCTCTCCATGCTGTTGGCGACCCTCTCCTGGCTGTTAGCGACCCTCTCCTGGCTGTTAGCGACCCTCTCCTGGCTGTTAGCGACCCTCTCCTGGCTGTTAGCGACCCTCTCCTGGCTGTTAGCGACCCTCTCCTGGCTGTCCAGCATCGCCTGGACCGTGTTGCCACGGGCATATGGTATATGGAATATGGAATATCCACGCGATTGGGTTCAGTTCTTATTTATTTATTTTCAGACATGGTTCATTGAGTCATGACTATGTAAAATAATAATAATAATAATAATAATAATAATAATAATAAAATAATAATAATAATAATAATAATAATAATAATAATAATAATAATAATAATAATAATAATAATAATAATAATAATAATAATAATAATAATAATAATTATTCATTTATTTTGTATAGGGCTTTTCAAGGACCCAAAGTCGCTGACAATAGGCATAAACAAAGAAACATAAAACCACAGGGAAACCGGGAACAATATGAGTACACAAGAACAAAAAAACACGACTATGGAGGGCTTTAAGGAGTAGTCATTTGAACTGTATGCGTTCCTTAATCGGGAGCCAGTGGAGAGAGTGGAGGACAGGAGTGATGTGGTCACGGGACCGGGTGTTCGTGATCAGGTGAGCAGCAGAGTTCTGGACCATGATCTGGAGTCTATGGAGGGAGCGGGAGGAGGGAGGAGGGAGTTGCAGTAGTCTAGGCGGGAGGAAATTAAGGTGTGGATGAGGGATTCAGCAGCGGGGGGGGGGGGGGGGGGGGGGCTGTGTTTGATTTTGGTGTTGTTGCGGAGGTGAATGTATGAGGTTTTGATGATGGAGCGGACATGGGGGTCAAATGAGAGGGTGGGGTCCAGGATGACGCCGAGGTTGCAAAATAGGGGGGAGGGGGTGATGGTTGAGTCATTAATAGTAAGTGTGATGGGTCCGGAACTGCTGAGGGTGGTTTTGGTTCGATGAGGAATAGTTCTGTCTTGTCGCTGTTGAGTTTGAGGAGGTTGTTGGTCAGCCAGGATTGTATTTCGGATAGGCAGGACTCAATGTGACTGAGGGGTGGGTTAGGGGAGGATTTTGTGCTTTTGTAAATTTGGGTGTCGTCGGCGTAGCAGTGGAAGTCGAGGTTGAATTTGTGGATGATGTGACCAAGGGGGATGTAGCAGATGAGGAGCAGGGGGCAGAGGACTGAGCCTTGGGGGACCCCCTGCGTAACTGAGGAGGGGGGAGAGGTGTGACCGGAGAGGGAGATGAACTGATGTCTGTCGGTGAGGTAGGAGGTGAACCAATCGAGTAAAAAAAATAAACGTGATTGTTAATGATGCAAATATTGTCGTATTTATTATCATTATAATGATTTAATTCCGCAGATGTCTGTAGGATCGAAGTGACGCAATCCCCAAGGACAGCTGTTGAAAACACTGGCACACTGCACCGGCCTGTCCCACTTACGACTGCCTTTTCGAGTTCGTAAATCCTACATAAATCCTACAATGAATTTACACTACGAAGCCGTTCGAGAATGCCGAATACGTTTGTAAATCGAGTTACGAAGGAATTCCTTGGTAACTTTCACGTATGTTACCATTCAAGAATGAGGACCATTGTTTTTTAGGTTAATTCTGCTCATTATACCTTTAAGCATATTATCAGATGGAGATCACAATATATCACAATAATCTTCTAGCTAGCTATACACCATAGATATAACAAACTTTGTACTCTGGTACTGTATGCGTGATTAGATTATATTCTGTCCTGTTCTATTCTACTCTATTCTTAGTGTCATTGCAAGTATACAAGAGGACGCGACCCTGGTCAGACGCCTCTGGTTTTAGCTCCGCAACGATGTACACACTTTTAGCTATTATGTTCGTTTTTTCTACTTTTTTATTTAAAGCAACACTGGCGGGTACGTCATACGACCGTCAGACACTTATGGACCTGAACCCCGGGCTCAAAGAGGAGTTTGGAGACACTTTTGACCTAGAATGGCCAGCAGAAATCAGACGGGAGAATGGCGGCAAGGAAAAGAACAAAGGCTACGGCAGGAGGAGACACAGAGGGAGACGTGGAGGTATCAGACTAAGACTAAAAAGAGCTGCTTACCGCCCAGCAATTCCATCCATCTTTCTGGCGAATGCCCGTTCGTTGGAGGGTAGGATGGATGACCTGAGGGCGAGGGTCCGGTTCCAACGGGAGATGAGAGACATCAACATCATGTGTCTCACGGAGACATGGCTCACGTCGGCGACCCCGGACAAAAGCGTATCTCCCTCGGATGCCTTCACAGTCTTACGTGCAGATCGTACCGCTGCCTCAGGAAAGACCATCGGCGGCGGAGTTTGCCTTCTCACGAACAATTCCTGGGTTAATCCCGAGGGGGTGCAGGTTCTCTCAAACTCGTGTTCTCCGGACATGGAACATCTTTCTATCCTGTGTCGGCCGTTTCACCTCCCGAGGGAGTTCTCCGCGGTCGTCATGACCGCCGTATATATCCCCCCACACGCGAATACGGGCAAAGCGCTGGGAGAACTACACGACTATCTCAACAGACACCAGATCAAACATCCAGATGCAGCGATGGTAGTGGCCGGCGACTTCAACCAGGCCAACCTGAAGAAAGTGATGCCGTCCTTTTTTCAGCACATCGCTTGCTCCACCAGAGGGAAAAACACACTCGACCACTGTTATTCCCCGTTCAGAGCCGGCTACAAGGCAGTAGCCGCTCCGCCATTAACGGGGTCCACAAGCTCGAGCGACCACGACTCCATCTTGCTATTTCCGGCATATCAGCAGAGATCACGTGACGCCGTCGTGTCACGTGAGACAAAGAAGTGGACCGACGAATCAGAGGCCACGCTCCAGGACGTGTTTACAGACACGGATTGGGATATGTTCAAAGGAAGCGCCAGTGACGTCAGTGAGCTAGCAGACACAGTGGTGAGCTACATCACAACAATAGCCGATGGTATTGTCCCCAGAAAAACGGTGCGGATTTTCCCAAACCAGAAACCGTGGGTGGATAGCACTATTAGAGCAGCTCTGAACTCTCGTACCACCGCCTACAACCTGGGTAGAGAGTCAGGAAACATGGAGGAGTATAAGGCTTCAGTCTATACTCTACGCAAGGCTGTCAAACTTGCTAAGAGGACATATGCTGACAAACTGGAGACACAAATGGCACAAAACGACACAAGAGGATTATGGCAGGGACTGAAGACAATAACTGACTATAAAGTCAGCGCCCCCTCAATGGGGAGCGACGACGCCTCCCTCGCGGACAAGCTCAACATCTTCTACGCTCGGTTTGGTGCAGACAGTGGCGCTGCCGGCTCTCCGGCTAGTGACGTCACTGGCGCGCCGGCTGTTGTGGAGGGGGGGGGGGCAACCGCGGGGGGGCGGGGACGCTCTCTCGTTGTCGGAACACAGTGTGAGAAGAGCATTTATGCAGGTGAACACCAGGAAGGCTGCTGGCCCAGATGGCATAACAGGACGCATACTCAAGTCCTGTGCCAACCAGCTGGCCCCAGTGTTCACCGCCATATTTAATCAATCACTGGCGGAGTCAGTGGTCCCTGCCTGCTTCAAGATGTCTACCATCATCCCTGTACCGAAGAAACCCTCCCCAACATGTCCAAATGACTACAGACCGGTGGCACTCACCTCTGTGGTCATGAAATGTTTCGAGAGGCTGGTCAAGGACCACATTTGTGCCTCCCTCCCCAGTGATATGGACCCTATGCAATTTGCATACAGGACAAACAGGTCCACCGACGACGCGGTCTCCCAGGTACTGCACAGCACCCTCTCGCACCTTGACCGTCAGAAGGGGGGCTATGTGAGACTGTTGTTCATTGACTACAGCTCAGCGTTCAACACCATAGTCCCCACCAGACTGGTGGACAAGCTGATCGAGCTAGGTCTGAGCTCCGCCCTGAGCGCCTGGGTACTGGACTTTCTGAGCGAAAGACCCCAGGCGGTCAGGGTGGGGGGTCAGACCTCCAACACCATCACCCTGAGCATCGGGTCCCCCCAGGGCTGTGTTCTGAGCCCCCTGCTGTACTCACTCTACACACACGACTGTGTGGCCAAGTTCAGCTCCAACTCCATAGTGAAGTTCGCAGATGACACGGTGGTGGTGGGGCTGATCTCGGACAACGACGAGAAGGCCTACCGGGAGGAGGTTGAGGTACTGGAACGCTGGTGCCAGGACAACAGCCTGCTCCTGAACATTGGTAAAACCAAGGAGCTGATCGTGGATTATAGGAGAGGACAGCAGGAGACGCACACACCACTGATGATTAACGGGGCTACCGTGGACAGGGTGAGCAGCTTTAAGTACCTGGGGGTCCACATCTCAGAGGACCTGACATGGTCAACACACACAGACACAGTAGTAAAGAAGGCGAAACAGCGCCTCTACCACCTGAGACAGTTAAGGAAGTTCAGAGTATCGGGAAAGATACTCCAGTCCTTCTACTCAGGAGCTGTAGAGAGCATCCTGACCGGAAACATCACTGCCTGGTATGGAAACAGCACGGCACAGGACAAGAAGGCCCTACAGAGAGTGGTGCGCTCAGCCGAGCGTACCACGGGTATTGCACTACCCCCCCTGCAGGTTCTATACAACAAGAGGTGCAAATCCAGAGCCTGCAGGATAATGAAAGACCCTCACCACCCCAATAACAGCCTGTTTCAGCTGCTGAGGTCAGGCAGACGCCTGCGAACCCCAGCTACTAGGACAGAGCGGCTTAGGCTCAGCTTCTTCCCCCAGGCCATCAGAGCCATGAACAATGAACATTGAGTGCTCAGAACATTGAACTGTCCACACACAAGCACACATGAACACACACACGACACGCACACTGTGCACGCTCACACACAAGCAGCCACTTAACACTTTAACATGAGCGGGCACACACTCATGTCGCACACACGCACACTTATGGCCAAAGGAAAGGACACTTTAAATTAGAATAACAGGAACAGTGTATTGCACTACCAAAGCTAACTAGCATGTCCCATATGCTCTGTAAATAACTATGTACAGATACCGAGATGTCACTCCATGTTACCTGTTACCTGTTACTGCACAATGTTGTTTTCTTCTTTTGATTCTATTATATGTACCACTGTATTGCACATCGTTGCGGGCAAGACCACCCGCATTTCATTGTATACCTGTATGCCGTGACAATTAAAACTCTTGACTTGACTTGAGTATGCATCTCAAGACAATAGTATTTCACATGCATCTCAAGACAATAGTATTTCACATGCATCTCAAGACAATAGTATTTCACATGCATCTCAAGACAATAGCATTTCACATGCATCTCAAGACAATAGTATTTCACATGCATCTCAAGACAATAGTATTTCACATGCATCTCAAGACAATAGTATTTCACAGGCATCTCAAGACAATAGACAATCAAAATTATGTTACAGATACAGCAGCTCAAAGACCACTCCTCTGTTGTTCAATTTCCATGTTGAATGGATCAGATTTGATCGACACTAGTCATATATATTACTATTATGTATATTATTATTACATATCCATGTTTTTACATCAGATTGTTGCTGTCATGGAGCAGAGGTGGGGGAGCAAGGTGTAGGAGGATCAGCTGCTAATGTGTGTGTGTGTCAGAGAGAGAGAGAGAGAGAGAGAGAGAGAGAGAGAGAGAGAGATAGAGAGAGAGAGGGGGGGCATGTGTCTTTATGTGTGTGCACTCAAGTGTGTGTGTGTGTGTGTTAGTGCATGTGTACAAGCATATGTCCTGTGCATGTGTGCACAAGTGTGTTAATGTGTCTGTGTGTGTGCATGCACTTGGTGTGTGTATGTGTGTGTGTGAATGTTTGGGTGTATGTGAGTGTTCTCAGTGTGTTTGTGTGCATGTATGTCTATGCTTGTGTATGTTCTCAGTGTGTTT
>NW_028172418.1:0-10870 GCF_963971535.1 Notolepis coatsorum
TCTTAAAGTAAACACAAGGAGGATTTTCCAACAACATATATATCCGTCAGATTTGGTTTTGATACCTGGGTATAATTACAGTAAACAGATGGGACACAATGCCAAAACAATTGGTAGCCTAATTCTCATGATAAGACAACATGTCCCATAATTTGGGAACATTTCCCTGTTGCTTCCATGTTGC
Organism: Notolepis coatsorum; assembly: GCF_963971535.1. NCBI lineage: Eukaryota > Metazoa > Chordata > Actinopteri > Aulopiformes > Paralepididae > Notolepis > Notolepis coatsorum. The sequence continues at coordinate 185 of NW_028172418.1, forward strand.
ACAGAGATTTAGAAGAGATTGGTCGATGCAGTTTTATATACCGTTAGTTCTATGGTTGCGGTAGAATACTGTAAACAGACGTCCCTTTATACGAAATTCCCCCACTACTAATGTTACCAATTAACAATTAAGAGGGACTTGTGGAAACGTTGGTGTTTCAGCGACCAGTGTGGAGTACCTACACTGTACTATGCTACACTACTATGTTTGCTAATTATGTTAACGATAACGTAATGTTAACAGTATTAATGTGAGATTGTCCAAAGGAGTCCATCTGCCAACAAAGATATTGTTACATCACAGAACAAATGTATTCACAAAATGGATCACCATTTAATGTTATTGAAGACTTGATAAATAACGTCACTTATGATTACTTCCCCTATCAGACTGCAGCTAACGTTACATTGATTTGTTGTGTCTATGTTGGTTTTTAATAAATTTTCAATGAGGAACATCTGTTTGTTGGTCAGGGTTGATGTGTCCATCTCCGCCAGACAAGTGTTTTCCATGTTTTCATGCATTTCTCTATGACTGCGCATGTATTACATGATATGGCCATTACATTTGGCCGGTAAATTAAATGTTGTCAGACACGTTGGTTAGTGGAGAAGTTGCTAGCGGTCACCTGGGGCGCGTGACCTGTCATTTCCTCTGTGGAGTTTGGGCCGGGCCCGGGGGAGATGGCGCGGCCCACAGAGGTGGCATTCCCGTTGCCATGCATGGCGGTGTGAGTGGCGCGCAGGCTGTTTGTGTTTTCCTTCAGTCATGATGTGGTTTATCAGGGTGTGTGTCCTTGGATGGGGATGTGGTGTGGATTGATGTGTGGGGTGTTTGGAGGACTGGCTGTTCCGGGGGGGGGTTCACATGCCTTCGAGCAACACTGTACTTATTGTACTTATTTTATGCCTATTCTTATGTCTGCACGTTTACATTGCACTACTTTTATTGTCTTTTATACCTATTCTTATGTCTGCACTTTATGCATTGTTTTTTATTCTGTCAACTCAACTGTATGCTGATTTTATGTTCATTTTATACTATTTTCTGTGGGGCACTTTGGGTTGCGGTCCATGTGTGAAAGGTGCTATATAGATAGAGTTATTCATATTTATTATTATTATTATATTGTAAAAATGTTATGCATTGAAATGTCTTGACGACATTGCAAATGAGGGTGACCTCAATTGTCCTTTTTCGAGAATAAATAAAGGTTTGAATGAATGAATGCATTTTTGGAAAAGCTTCATAATCAGCCACACTCAAGCATTGGCATAAATAGTGTGCTTCATCAGGCCCAATTCATTGACCATATTTACACCAACCAAAGCCCACCGTTGACCAAATTCACATCCCAATCTGAGCATGACATAAGAGCAAAATGTCCACCTTGTGAATGGTAGGCTTTGGTTGGTTTGATATGAAAGGGGATCAGAGAGTTGAACTCTGTGTGATATGTTGAACCTGAGCCAACCCATCTGACAGGTAATCATTTGAGGAAGGAAACAAAAAAATAGAAAGCTGTTGCTCTCAATCCCACATTGTGGGAGTTCCCTTTAAACTGTCTAAAAATATACAACACACGTTTTATTTATTTCTTTAAATGTCAAATAGCCCCTTTAAAAGCCTACAGCGTCAAACACACTGCGTGCTGAGTGTTTAAAGCCTACAGCGGTGAACACACTGCTATGTGTTTAAAGCCTACAGCGGTGAACACACTGCTATGTGTTTGAAGCAGTGAACACACTGCTGAGTGTTTAAAGGACCACGTGTAGCGCTGAAGGATGGGAGTCTGAGGTGGAGTGTCGAAAGACAATGCTAGACGTTTATTATGCATTCAAAAGAGAAAAAACACAACTGTATTTACTAACGATCAAACCGGAACTAACTTGCCGAACGGAAGGTACCACCAACTCATATGTCCGTGCGGACCCCTTTTCCCCAACCCATAGTTCCGTGGGTGAGTTATGTTAATCCACCACACAAGCCCCGCCAGAATTCACCCGTAGTCAAAATCCCCTTGTAGGGGAGGGACAACGTGTGCGGAAAACAGAAGCAGAGGAGGGAGGGGCGGTATGCGCCCCCTCAAGGGTGTCAACGGGGTCAAGGGCACCCGCAGGGGGCTGAGCCAACTTCAACATTTACGAGAGCTGACGCTGTTGTCGCGCAGACCATGCAGGGCTCGGCTACCTTTGACATGGAGAACGTGAGGGGTTGTAACTTGTGGTCCATGAAAGCCGTAAACTCAAATGTCTGTGTGAACCACTTTCCCCCAACCCATAGTTCCGTCTGTGAATTGTGATGTTAATCCACCACCACACACGCCAACATTATGGGAAATGAGAGTCAGACATGAAGATAGATAGGCTACCAATTTCCTCTCTGTGTGTTCAGTAGAAAGATATCCTCTCCCGGAGTTTTAATCGTCCATATCCGCTTCCATTAATTTGTGCTATAGGCTAGCTTGCAGCTGGATAGCTTTCTATACTGAACGCACAGAGAGGAAATTTTTTATCTATCTTCTTGTCTGACTCTGGAGAATAAGCACATTTCCCATGTTTGTGTGCTCCTTTAAAGGCTAACAACGATGAACACACTGCTGACTATTCAGACGTTGCATTAGCTCGGAAACGGCCGGGCGGTTAGATTCCGGTGGATCGTTAACTGTGACTGTGTGACATTGTTATGGGAGGCGCAAACCCCTACTCTGTGTTGCACTTGCAGTAGTGTAGTCCCAAGTATATAAGCATAGCCTATCAGCCTAAACACTGTTGAAATATAGGAAGCTGGATGGTCACAATGAACCCATTTCCCCTCAGCAGTAGACACACCTCATCGACTACCACCACCACACCACTGCTGCTCAGGAGAGAGAGAGAGGGAGAGAGACAGAGAGAGAGAGAGGAGGAGGGAGGGAGGGATTCTGTGCAAAGCTTCCGACTGAATCGACCCGCGACGAGCCAGGCTTGTCGGCACCGCCGTCACACCGCGACTCTCACCGTGGTGCCGCTGCCACGTCGCGTTGATTACAAATGGCCCGCGGGTCACAACCCCAGTCCTTTTATTCTGGGAAGAGGATTTATTTTCCGCAGTGGGAGAGTGTGAGTGAGGAGGGAGGGAGGGAGGGGGGAGATTCACACTCCCCCAAAAAAAGGCTGTAGTCATGCGTGGCCAAACGACGGAGAAAAGCGCGTTTGCCGAGGGAGAAATAGGCATATGAACAGGCCTGAGTGGAAAATCCCAGACAACATAATTATAGTTGTAACAAGAGAAAAGAATCCTTGACTAAAGGGATGTGGATGTACTTTCCAGGGCTGTATCACAGGATTTTCCCGCCTGTCTTGTCGCTCATGTGTGGCTGCTCTCAGCTTGAGTGCAGCATACTGTACTGTAAGTCCTCTCAACCCCCTCCAAGCAGGAGGGAGAAGTACGTCTCAAATACTGTATGTAACATCGTCATAGTTGGTCACTCTCCAGAGGTGCGATGCAGGTTTTAACAGGGTGGTTGCCGGGCGATCCCTGGTCTGGTGATCTGATGCAGGAATAGGTTACTAATAGGAGAATGTTGTCTCCTATTGGTTTTAGTTGAAGTGGTCCCTTAACTCTTTCAGGGCCACAAGCTTTCCCCATCTGCACTTTCTAGCGCCAGCTTTTCTTGACCATTTTCACGATATTTCACGATCTTTGTCGAGCTATTTTATATTCTATATTATAGCTATGGAGACAATAGTATGGCTCATTTGACAGACACTATTTCTAGGCGGGGTGGGGTTGGGTAGGTGGGGTGGGGTGGGGGAAACTGTACAACTGTACAAGCAAAACTGTACATTGGGGGTTGTATGTTGTACGAATGTGGGTTTAACATGATTTGTGGAGCTCCCTCTGGTGTTGTGGTCGTGGTATTCACTGACCTTTGGGAAGTATTTTGACATGTACATGGGTACCTTAGTCGTATAGTGTATCTTGTAGACCAGGCCCATTGCAAGTTGCTGTACTCTGTCGTCTACTCTAAGCCATCCTAGGTAGTCAAAGTGGGCAGGGGTGAGGTGGGTTCTAGGAGTAAGGTCAAGTAGTAGTCTGACCAGTTTGTTTTGTGATGTTAGTAATCTTGTTTTTAGCGCCTTTGAGGTGCTTTGGTACCATGAGGTGCAAGCATAGTCGTAGTACCCTTGAATGAGTGCTCCTGCCAGAGTCTTCAGGGTATTCTTGTTTACCAGAGAGGAGATCCGGTACAGGAATCTAGTTTGTTGGTTGCATTTTTTTATTACATTGGATGCCATTTTGTCACAGGAAAGATTTGCCTCTAGGATGGAACCTACAGTAGGTATGTAATTTCATCTTTCCTTGTGACAATATTGTCACCCACTGTAACTGAGAAGCCGTCGGTCTTGTTGAGTTTGTTATTTGATCAGAAGAGAATGGACTCTGTTTTACGCAGGTGTAATGATAGTTTGTTATCAGCGAGCCAGGTGCAGATTCTGCCGAGTTCTGAGCTGAGGGTTTTCTCAACCTGTAACTTGTTCTTGTCAGAGACCAGCAGGGCTGAGTCGTCCTAGAACAAGAACAAGTTGCAGTCACAAGCTGAAGACATGTCATTTGCATGAATTAGGAACAGTAGCGGTCCTAGTATGCTTCCTTGTGGAACACCACAGCTCACTATGAGGGGGGGGGGGGTAGAGTACTGTTTACCTCCACCATCTGTTCTCTCCCCTCAAGGTAGGATTGCATCCAGCTCACTGATAAACTATCAAAACCAATTGCTTTTAGCTTGTCAATCAGAATGGAGTGATTGACAGTGTCGAAGGCCTTTTGTAGGTCCAGCATGACCATGCCACAGTATTTGCCCGCATCCACCTCTTGTTTGATGTGGTCGTTCAAATAGAGAAGGCATGTGTCAGTGGAGTGGGATGTTCTGAAGCCAGATTGGAATTCGTAGATTGGATTTTTTCCCGCTAGGTACTTTTCGACCTGTTCGTAGAATTTTTTTTCCATGACTTTCGAGATGGAGGTAAGAATAGAAACAGGGCGGTAGTTGCCTGGGTCTAATTTGCTGCCCTTTTTGTGCAGAGGGGTCACTCTCGCAATTTTGAAATCCTTGGGGACGTGTCCCTGTTTTATGGAGAGGTTTATTATGTGTGTGATGACTGGGGTGATGGCGGCTGCTGAGTCTCTGAGGATTTTGGAGGGGATGTTGTCATGGCCAGTGGCCTTGTTAGATTGGAGGGCGCTCAGTTTTTTTAGTACCTCATCTGTTGTTACCATTTCCAGTTTGAAGTCGTCTTTGCGGACCCCTAGGTTTTTGTAGTATGCTACTATGTGTTCTACCCCATAATGCCCTGAGTGGGAGGGTAGTTTATTAACCAGTGTTGTGGCTATGTTTGTAAAGAATATGTTTAGGTATTTGGCCACATCCAGTTTGTCTGTGATGAGTGTGTTTTCTGTCTTTATGTTTATGTTTGTAAATCTGTTTTTTAGTTTTTTGCTGCAGCCTAGTTGGTTGTTGAGTAATTTCCATATTTTTCTTTTTCTTTTCACGTGTTATATGTAATAAGCCCAAATCGTTCTGGTTGATCCCCTCAAACCCCAAATACTCCCAAATCAAAGGTATATACCATGTACACATGTGCCCTCACAAAATCATCAAGGGGGAGGGGGATGCGATCGTTAGAAAATGCTTGGGTTAGGTCCGGTAAAATAGGACACTGTGATCATTACAGAAACATGTTTCAGGTTCGGTAAAATAGACATAGGGGGTCCTTACCTTAGCCAGAAGGTACTCCAAAAAGAATAATTCCAATGATCCCATCGGCGATTACTCGTTTATATGTAATTACACGTGTTTACGGGAAACTATAGGTTTTGAGGCGTTCAGAGTTCAGAGTTAAAATGGTAGGCGATACTGCCACCTGGTGAGATTCGATCGGCATTGCAATTCCAACGTAGGCAAATGAGCCAGGGACGGCTAGAGTGATCCGGATGATCGGTTAGAACAGGGATCAAACGAAAAAGATCAAAGTATCTACAAACGTATTATTACGTTTTTGGTGCTCAAGCGTTGGCGGTGAAACACGTAATATTATGTGTTTGGCCGTCAAAGAGCTAAGGGGGGAATATTAACATTGCCCCAGAGAACAGTCTGCTGGTCCCCAAAACAAAAAGATAATAGCTGGTCCCCAAGACAAAAGGATAACAGTCTACTTGTCCCCAAGACAAAAAGATAACAACTGGCCCAAAAGACAAAAAGATAACAGCTGGTCCCCAAGACAAAAATATAACAGTCTACTGGTCCCCGGGACAAGCAGTTAACTCTTTCTGCAGCAAACACGAGAATTCCCGTGTTTCAAATCCAACCGTTGAGCGCCAAAAACGAGTTGTCGTTTTTTAGATCGTTTTTTATTTTTTTCGATTTCCCCATTCTAAACACTCGCTGTCTCTCCCTGGCACCGCTGCTTACGTTATAATTGCAATGATGATCAAATCCTGACAGGCGGCAGTATCACCTACCTTTTGAACTGGGTCTCTCAGTTGTCTTTCAGTGCCTTGGTACCTCTGGCTGTAGGAATCCCCTCCCCCTCAAAGTGAATCAGCACACAGCTATCTGTCGTAGATTTTCTCGCCTGAAAAAATGTAATAAGAATAGGCCAGGGCTGTACAACTGGGAAAGATGTGGTCAAGTATATACACTAATTAGAATGAAATAGCAATACAGTGGGATGTGATCATTAGCAGGGCTATGCAAATGTACAAAGAGTATAAATCAGCTAAGTATGAACAAGACTGGCAGCAGTGTTGCATGGCAGATTGATGGATTTTGGATTCCCAGTTTCTATGTATAGCATTTAAAATCTTTACTAATACTAGCAGCCCCTTCTATTGTCTCTTGCCCCCAATCCAGAATCCATGACTAGATCTAAAGAGGTTGATTCGTAGATGGAAAGTGCACCTTTTTGGAATGTTCTTAACTGATCATAACTTATCACAATAAAATACGATTACAAATTCAGGTTTATAGCTGTCAGCTCGGTCAATCAAAAAGACAAATGTTTTAATTGAGGGTTAGGCGTTTAAACGAGCGTGCAGCCCAAACGTATCTTCAAATAAATGTGCAGTAATTTTATTTATAAAAAAAAAAAAGGGGGAAAAAAACATTTATAAACTTGAAATTAGTCATTAGCCTGCCTGTTGTACACACCGTGCTCTGCATGCCGGTATATAGGAATATGACAAACTGAGCCAACATGCGTTATTTATCTCGCATGGAACAGCCTGCCTCTTCCCTCTCTTTGACAATTTAATTATAGAATCATCAGGTCTGACAAATCGTACAGAAATTAAGCTAAATAGGCCGTCTAGTGTTTAATTTCTTCAAACAAACAATGTTGTCGCGACTCTCCTTCAATCACTTCTTCTTGCTTTCAGGAAAATTGCGTGCATGTGTTGTTGGGGGGGGGGGGGAGGGTTTGATAAGCTTCTAGTTGCGTGGTATGGGAAACCAGAATAGTTGCTAATATTTGACTGTGAGCCAACATGAAATGTATTGGCTTGGCTCCTACCCCCTCTGTACTTTCTTAAAACAGAAAGCATCTGCTGACAGATATACCAGGTCTGTAGTCAGAGGGGACTGTGTTGTCCCAAACAGGAGGTCTGCTTTTAGTCAGGCAGCCTTTTCCGTGAGAGCAGCCCACACCTGGAACAGTCTGCCAACACGGCTCAGGGAGTATCAAAGTCACATGGTCATGTGTGCGACTATTTTACCTGAGGGGTTGTGATATATTTTAATGTATTTTGATGTATTTATTTTAATGTATTTTAGTCTATTGTAACCTACTGATTCCTACTGTGTTTTAATTATTGTACTATGTCTTAATTATTGTAGTGCTCATGTCACCTGCCCCAGAGACTACAGTTGAAAATTTGCCAACCGGCTAAACTGGCATATTTACAGTAAAATGTTAAACCAATAAATACAAAAATACAAATTTCAATGGACGCGATTACCCTTCAGTTATGTGTGTTATTGTGCTTTGCAAGACCTTTCATGTTGGATGTTGTGCTCATGACGAGGGGTAGGAGAGGTTCATGAATCCTACAAGACAGGTTTAATACAGTCATCGTAACTTAGTCCCCCAAAATGAATGGAAGTGAATGAGGAGCCTGACACTCGGGAGGAATGGTGGTGTTAACAGCGGCTGGCAGAGACAGCAGAGATGGCTTGCTTGTAGATACACTTACATAGAGGTAAGACCACTGAAACTTGACAAGTTACTAAAGTGAAATATCCCTTTAAGTGGTCAGAACTATGGACATAATGACATGTGACACATGAAGTGACATATGTGATCAAGTGCAATTAAAATTCTATACATTAAATTATACATCATTGAGCTCCAAATAAGCTACTGTACGAGAGACATTCCATCCGTGCTTATAATGGCAGTATAGTATTGATATACTGACATTTAATTAGCCTCATCCACAACGCTTAATGTGCTAGCTACACATTTTCTGTTGCCACAAAGAAATAACCAAGACAGCTTAGAGGAACACGCCAACATTATTGAAATGGGCTTACCATCTTCTCCAGAGTCAAACAAGAAGATAGATACCAATGTCCTCTCTTTGTGTTCAGTGGAAAGCTATCCGGCTGCAAGCTAGTCTAGCTTAGCACAAAATAATGGAAGCGGATAGAGACCAGTAGCCTATAGCTCAAAACTCTGGAAGAGGTGTTTTTGGCCAACAGCTATAGGCTAGACGTCCTTATCCGCTTCCATTTATTTGTGCTAAACTAGGCTAGATTGCAGCCGGATAGCTTTCTACTGAACGCACAGAGAGGACATTTTTATCCTTTAACTAGTTACCAGCTGTGGTCAACATTTGCATGTGGATTTCGATTTATTTGGCCCTGATACAGTACGACAAGAATGGATCAAAGAGTAGAGACACAACCACAATGGCCTTGGTAGTTGGATCAACTGGAACACAGCAGCAGAAATGAGGCCAAGTAAGGATGTTAATTGCTTGGCAACAGGGGAAAAATGTATTGGTGAAGGACCAAACAAAATCTATCAAATCAAACCCAAAGCTTCAGTCTTTGTTTAGGCCAATGCTTTAAAACTACTATAAAAACGGTTCAAAGCAGTATCTCGAGGTCTTTCTGCATCGTGGTTATTGACACTGGGGTACTGTTCTTATGACACCGGAGCCAATGTGCTCTGTGGAGTGTGGATGTTATTGTTTAAATGTATCCTGGATCACTTTCCATGCTACATCGTTTCTCTGTTCTGTCTCATAACATACAGTATACAATATATCATGACCCTGGGCCCAAAACAAACCATTGATAATGTATTGTAACATTTGAAAAATACATGGGCATTCATACAGAAATAAACCAGTTCTTGATGCCTGAACGTTTTTGGAGATGCAATATCTTATGTAGGACAGTGGTGATAATTCTGATCATGGAAACAGCCAAATGCCTGGGGTGTTGGATTTTGTGCAACAAACTATAACCCTGTCCGTAAATCCTAACCCTGACCATAACCTAACCTAACCTAACCTAACCTAACCTAACCTAACCTAACCTAACCTAACCTAACCTAACCTAACTAACCTAACCTAACCTAACCTAACCTAACCTAACCTAACCTAACCAGAGTCACAGAGAAGCCAAGTAATCGGTGCACAATTTAAATGTTAAAATAGCATAAGCTGGGCGGCTGGGTAGCACAGTGGACTAAGCACTTGCCTACCACCGCAGAGACTCTGGGATCGAATCCAGCTGTCAGCGGTACCTCCGGCTTGGTCAGTCGTCCCAATTGGCAGTGTTAGCGGGTGGGAAGCCGGTGGGGTATGTGTACTGGTCGTTGTAAACTGCGACTCCTACTGGTCGGTCGGGGCGCCTGTTCAGAAGGGGGTTGATCTGGGGAGAAATAGCGTGAACCTCTCATGCGTTACGTTCCCCCAGTGAAACTCCTCGCTGTCAGGTGAAAAGAAGCGGCTGGTGACTCCACATGTATCGGAGGAGGCATGTGGTAGTTCTACACCCTCCCCAGGCCGACAGTGGGGCAATGCGCGCAACGACCAGGAAGGGAATTGGCATAACGACTAAATGGGATGGGTGAAAAATACAGAAAGCCCAAAATAAATAGAATACTTTTTTTTGGGGGGGAATAGCATAGGTTGGCGATAATGTGTTGAGCCAGTATGTGCCTGACAGGGTGATTAAAACACTTAAAGATGTTTCGGTGTTCATAGGAGAGAGAGAGAGAGAGAGAGAGAGAGAGAGAGAGAGAGAGAGAGAGAGAGAGAGAGAGAGAGAGAGAGAGAGAGAGAGGAGAGAGAGAGAGAGAGAGAGAGAGAGAGAGAGAGAGAGAGAGAGAGAGAGACAGACATTACTTCCAACAGACGACAGACAGGGGCATGATACACAGCCACCAGATATGACTGCTAAGGGCCTAGTTTCCGCACGGCGCCGAATGGAGCAATTGGACGGGACGTCGTAAACAGGCCTCAGATGGAGAGGGGTCGAGAGAGAGAGAGAGAGAGAGAGAGGATTTACAGGTCTTCAGGAGGGAGGTGGATGGGGGGATCGACTGCTTTGTGGTGGGAAGGAGGGAGAAATCGAGGCTGGGCTTCCTTTTCAGACAGCTGACTTCGTAGTCCCTTGGAAGCTGCACACTTTGG
>NW_028172417.1:2500-19172 GCF_963971535.1 Notolepis coatsorum
TCGTATAGGCGTTAGGTAGTTTGCTGCTGGTCGAGGCGGAAAAAAGGGGCGCGTCACGCGATTGGGGCGCACATGTCACATGACCAGAAACGTCAGTGGCCAATCAGATCGCACCAGAAACGGCAGTGGCCAATCAGATTTGCAAAAAACGCTAACGCGGAAGCAAACATGCGTTGGGTTAATAAGAATAGACGCGTCCTGGCCCTGCCTGGTTGTGGAGCTTGGTAGCTACTGGCAGAAAGGACTGCCCTGAAGCGCTTTGTGGTATGTCGGGGGGGGATGAGTCTCTGGCTAAACATTAAATAAAGTTATTAAACATGCTACACATTGCTGTCAGCTCGTCATGGAGGGTGCCGGCAGGGGTCCTCAAGGATGGAGTACAGCTTCCTCCTCGTCCTCCCCTCTGCCACCCCCTCCAGACTCGGTCCAGGTCAGCTTCAATCAAGATCTCAAAATCTGTGACCCAGTCCAGCGATTGTGCCCAGTGCCCACATGTCTCCATTTTAATTTTCCTAGATTTTTCCAGATTGTGAAAGTAGTACAGAATGTAAGCTTTCAAATGATGTGTCATACTTTGAAATCTGAGAATGTTATTATTATTATGATGTGCTCACTTTAAATCTTGTAAGCAGTCTTTTTTTCTCAGAGATTGAAGCGGAGAAAATGCTCTCAAAGGAGACGCCACGTGGGGGGGGGGGCTGCATTTTGCTGCACGAATGCACAGAGTGCTTCACACGTTTAAAAACAAAAAAAGCTAAGAACAACGCAATTCATAAAGGATAAACATCCAAGGTAAAAAAAAGCAGTGTAAAAACAGTGCTTCACCAGTTTAAAAAACAAAGAACAGGTCAATTCATAAAAAAAAAAACATACAATATAAAAACAGGCATGGACAAAACAGAAGAAACAAAATCGCGTGTGTATGTGATTACTACCGTATTACTACCTACTATGCTAATATCTATACCACTATGCACTCAATAACTGTAGCACTCAAGTTCAATCAACACTATTTGACGAACAATCGCACTGACCCTGAGCTGTCAGAGTTGTACCCTTCCTGCATGCTGACTTGTTGCACAGAACTTGTAAGTCACTTTGGATAAAATTACTAAATGTAAACGTCTCATGGTGATACAGTATCGCTGGTTTTCAAGTTTTGTTTTATTTGTCACATATAATAAGGTGCATGAACTTCATATACAGTTAAAAAACTTAAAATAATAAAGACCAAACACTATACAAAATATACAATATACAAACTAAAGTACAATATGCAACAAAATTTCAAAAGTGAGGTAGAGATGTATAGTGCAAATCTACATCTCTACATCTCTAAAGAAAGTAGCGCTTGTTTGTCCAGAAAGTCACTTTTGGCAGTCGTGGTGGTTTGCATTTATTTTCAGTCGGTCGTCCAACACCGCTCCGTCGCTGCTGCTACCCACCGCCTCTCTCTGTGCCAACACCGCTCCGTCGCTGCTACCCACCGCCTCTCTCTGTGCCAACACCGCTCCGTCGCTGCTACCCACCGCCTCTCTCTGTGCCAACACCGCTATACTTCCACATCTGCATGTCAATGAATACAGCAACAGCCTTTTTTCCAGCGTTGCCAACCTAAACAGGCGCAGACATATTTGTCATTGTCGGCTGTGTGTTCAGATTATGTCCACACGGAAAAGGACTATAAGGAACATAATTCTGCCTTCAGAACGTTTTAAAAGAAACATAGTTTCTGCCTTTCTGACGCCATGACCTTATTCACCCAATCCATGTTTTATACCATTATACTAGATTAATGAGGCAACCATATATATAGCAGACTCTCTAAATGTATTTACAGCCATGTGTTTTACACATTGTTTTGGTGGACCTGACTCGTAACCTGCACGGATAGATAGATGTGTTTCTCGTCCAGACTCAGTGTCTGCTGCATCACAGGGGGCAAAAAGGAATGTAATTCTGGTCAGAACAACGACGGGGCAGACTACAATATATTTACATTTGTTAGCCATGCTGCTAGCGATCTAAACAATCAATTCATGCCAAAGCTAGATAATGTAAAAGGTGAAAGACTCACACTCACAGCCGCGCTGCTGATTTGGCTAAATGACATCCAGCCGTTTTCGTTTGAAACAACTTTTAGTCAGGGGGAGTGTCATGGTTTCTCCATAGAGCCCCGTTGTACTTTATTTTAGCCCAGCAGCTCGCGCAGGTAGTGGGAAACTTAGTCACGTGACTCAGTTGGTGTTGCTGATTGGCTCGAACATGTGTGTTTATAAACATGAAACACGTCTATAACATATATATAATGCCAGTTAGGGTACAGACCCTCACCTGCACCTTGTTGTATACTGTTTACTTTTACTCATAGTATATATTCAGATTCAATATTTTTAAATGTATTGCCTGTATTTATTGTAACATACTATAACCGACGGGGCACATCGATGGCCGAAGAGCAAAACCTCCTATCTGAAAAATTACAAAACCATGTTGTTTTCTTGCAGAATGCTATTTGTATGCATATATGCAAATGATGCAGATAGGAGGTTTTTACGCTTTGGTCATCGATATAGACCCTCATCTGCACCTTCGTTTACACTGTGTAGTAACTCTAGGGATGCTCGATATTGGCTTTTTTACCGATACCGATATACCGATATTGTCCAACTATTAATTTCCGATACCGATATCAACCGATATCAACCGATACCGGTATATGCAGGGTTTTCCCCCCAAAAAAATGGAATAATTTAAGCAATTAACATTACATATCTCTTGTTGTGGAATTAACACAACATTATGCACACTTTTGACAATAAATAAAATCAGAATTTGTTCTTACTTGCTTGCCTGCATGGGTAAATAAAGGTTATAGAAATGTAAAAAAATATATATATATATATATAATTTTTTGAAAACCGATACCGATATTTTCCGATATCACATTTTAATGCCGATATCGGCCGATAATATCGGTAGGCCGATAATATCGGACATCCCTAGTAGTAACACATGTCTTACCTGGAACCCTGTGCCTTCTCTCCTCCTCCTCCAGAACGCCTTGGTGTCCTTCAAGGAGCTGTGTGGGCTGACGCCGGCGGCCAACATGAAGCAGTGCATCCTGACGGTGTCCACCTGGCTGATGAACAGCGAGAGGCCCCTGAGGGTGACCGTGGACCTGGGCGAGGCCTACCCCACCATGGAGGCCGAGGGGCCCGTGCCTGAGCTGCTGCGCAAAGTGCTCACCGCCTACGACATGGTGGGCAGACAGACAGACAGACAGACGACCTGTAGGGGGCGACAGTGTCCCCACGGCACAGCCTGCGCTCTACAAACACACACACACACACACACACGCACGCACGCACGCACGCACGCACGCACGCACGCGCACACACACACACACACACACAAGTTTCCAGTTCAAGTTTGTTTATTAGTTGTCGTACAAAAATACAGAATACTTTTATATGAAATGCTTTTTTTTCCGTTATGCTCCTGAGAGTGTGCTAGATAAAAATAGATACAGTATAAAATAGAAAGTCAAGTACGTAAACAAAGTGTAAACAAAAAGTGTTCAATGTACATATATACAATCGACAATACAGAGTATAAAAAAATCAGTAACTGAGTTACAAACACACACACGCACCTGTTTGCTGTATTGGTCAGACTCAGTGTGGGCACGCATCGGTGGGGCAAGAAGGAACGTAAATTCTGGTCAGAACAACGGGGCAGACTACAATATATTTGCATTTGTTAGCCATGATAGCGATCTAAACAATCAATCCATGCCAAAGCTAGATTATGACAAAGATGAAAGACTCACACTCACAGCCGTGCTGCTGATTTGGCTAAATGACATTTTTTGCGCAGCAACTGACTCATGTAGGGGACAACAAGTTCAAGTTGTCATACAGAAGTACAGAATACTTTCATACAAAATGCTTCTTACTGTTACGCTCCAGAGACTGTGCTAGACAAGATAGTATCAAATAACATAGTATAGCATGTAATTTAGAAGAAGAAAATGAGGTCACAGTGTTCGGTATAGACATATGTACAATGTTCTGAGTTACCATATAATATACAATACTATGCAGTGTACTAATGTACAGTACTATATAGTGCAAAGCAGAAATGGGATGAGGTACAATTTAGGTACAATTTACAGTAAGGTGTACGAGTTGTAGTGCAATCCTTCATCAATAAATATAAAGTGTGGGGAGTGGGTGCTACAGTGTGTTTGTTTAAAGTGGGTGTGTGCTATAAAGTGTGTGGAGTGGGTGCTACAGTGTGTCTGTTTAAAGTGAGTGTGTGCGTGTGGATGTGTGTGCTATGTGCGTTTGGTGGTTGTTGTTGTGTAGTGTTCATTGTTCGTTTAGCAGTCTGATGGCCTGGGGATAGAAGCTTCTTCTGAGTCTTTCTGTGCTCGCCTTGAGACTCCGGTATCGCTTGCCTGACCGCAGCAGTTCAAAGAGGCAGTTGTTCGGGTGACTGGAGTCTTTAATGATTCTCTTAGCCTTGCCCTTGCAACGCTTGTTGTAAATGTTCTGGAGGGTGGGGAGCCCCCCTCCAATTGTGCGTTCGGCTGAACGTGTCACTCTTTGTAGTCTGCTTCGGTCTTGTGCAGTGCTATTCCCAAACCAGGAGGTGATGTTGCCAGTCAAGATGCTCTCTATTGTACATGAGTAGAAGTTCTTAAGGATCTTCTGACTGACTTGGAACTTCCTTAGGCGCCTGAGGAAGTAGAGGCGTTGTCGTGCCTTCTTCACAACACTGTCAATGTGTGTGGTCCATGTCAAGTCCTCGGATATGTAGGCTCCGAGGTACTTAAAGCTGTTGACTCTCTCAACCGGTGCCCCGTCGATGCTGAGGGGGCTGTAGTCCTTGACCCCCGACCTCCTGAAGTCCACAATCATCTCCTGGGGCGTCTTAGGCTATTTGGATTTCCTTCTGGATTTCCTTCACCGCATGTGATGGATTCCATAGGATTTTTATAATAATATACATCCTTTTGTGTCAACACCACAGAGGACTCAACTAGTTCACGGCCATGTTTTTGTTATAAACGGCTCTGAAAATGGTTGGAACGTTCATCACAAGTGCCATTGAGATGTGTATGTATCCAAATAGTGTTTTTTTTGTCACAGCAACAAATAGCGCGGCAGTGGCTCGGGAGGTAGAGCTGGTCGTCCGGTAATCGGAAGGTTCCCGGTTCGATTCCGGCTCCTCTCGGCAGTGTGTGTCGAAGTGTCCTTGAGCAAGACGCTTAACCCCCTAACTGCTCCCGATGAGCAGGTCGGCACCTTGCATGGTCGCCTCTGCCGTCGGTCTGTGAATGTGTGAGTGAATGGGTGAATGTGAGGAACAAGTTATAAAGCACTTTGGATAAAAGCTGTTATATAAATAAAGTCCATTTACCATCCATTTGGTTATCGGCGTCGGCCATTGAAGAACCCATATCAGTCGACCACTAGCTTTCAGTATCAGGTTCTTACTTACTTACTTACTTACTTACTTACTTACTTACTTACTTACTTACTTACTTACTTACTTACTTACTTACTTACTTACTTACTTACTTACTTACTTACTTACTTACTTACTTACTTACTTACTTACTTACTTACACTTACTTACTTACTTACTTACTTACTTACTTACTTACTTACTTACTTACTTACTTACTTACTTACTTACTTACTTACTTACTTACTTACTTACTTACTTACTTACTTACTTACTTACTTACTTACTTACTTACTTACACTTACTTACTTACTTACTTACTTACTTACTGACTGACTGACTGACTGACTTACTTACTTACTTACTTACTTACTTACTTACTTACTTACTTACTTACTTACTTACTTACTTACTTACTTACTTACTTACTTACTTACTTACTTACTTACTTACTTACTTACTTACTTTTACTTACTTTTACTTACTTACTTACTTACTTACTTACTTACTTACTTACTTACTTACTTACTTACTTACTTACTTACTTACTTACTTACTTACTTACTTACTTACTTACTTACTTACTTACTTATCCTCTTTGTCCCGGTTGGGGCATAAGGCCGCAATCATACACTGCCACTGAATCCTGTCTCGTGCTTTGGCCCGCGCATCGTCCCAGGAAAGACCCGCCATCTCCTTCAGCTCCATCATCACTGTCCTTCGCCAGGTGTTCTTTGGTCTACCCCTCTTTCTCTTCCCAACCGGGGTCCATCTCAAGGCAACTTTGGGTAACCTTTCATTGGGCATCCTCAATACATGGCCGAGCCATCTTAACCTCCGTCTCCTTATCTCAAGGCACATAGCAAGCGGCCTGTCTTCTTATAAAGTTCCTCATTCGAGATTCTATTTGGCCAAAAGATGTTGCAGATCCAGTATCAGGTTCTAGTATTGGAGAAATCCTCCCGATACCGATACCTTATTCTAACCTGGTATCTGCCCAGTATCACATTCCAGTATCAGTATCGGTGCGTCTCTGTGTGTCTGTGGTCATTTTGCACACAGCTGCCTGACACAACACAGCTCACATCATGGGTCCTTCACACCCCCTGCTGGCTCTGCCTCTAGGGACGGGTGCCCTTCCTCGTGCCTGATATGGTGATGTGGCCACAGCTGTATCTCGTTACCGGAAGCGGTTCTGGTATCCGTTTGTAGTCCAAATGTTAAGGTCCAACTGGGTATTTGTAGATGGATGATTGGTTGATAGCTGGCAGCCATGGATGCTTGGGGCCTGACTCCACACCAGGTTCCAATCCTGTGACTGCCAGTCATTATACTCACACACACACACACACACACACACACACACACACACACACACACACACACACACACACACACACACACACACACACACACACACACACACACACACACACACACACACACACACACACACACACACACACACACACACGCACACAGATGAGGAGGAACTAGGAGACAGGGGACATGACACCAAATAGTATCGACCAATCACGTTTGAGCGGGGATGGCACTTGTAGGTGCCAGTGTAGGCCATTTCTACAGGAACATGGTTCGGTTCCACGCAGGGAAACAGACCGTGCGGGAGGAGAAGAATCAAGAATCAAGAGGTTTATTTGTCACATACATACCAGGGCATACAGTGAAATGCGGGTGGTCATGCCCACATTGATTGTGCAAAATACAATAATAAAAATAGGCATAGAAAAAAAGAAAATAGGTAAGACACAAGATATGCATGATAAAAAAAGACATGCTAAGTTCCTGAGAAACTGATTCATATGTACACTATACAATATACAATTTTAACTCTTAATGTATCTAAACTATACTATACAGTACCTCCTTCCTTTAAAGAAAGAAAGAGAAAGAGGCAGAACGTATTCGGGGTGAAATGTCATTTGGATCCAAAACACCTACAGAAAGTATTGATGTATTTCGTGGAGAAAGGTTCAACGTTCGTGTAATCAAAGAAACCAACTTGCTTTTCATGTCGGATCACACAACCTCCTTCACGAGGACATCACAGGAGCCGCGTCGCTAATCGGACGGTAAACAATTAACCGCCGCGCGGGAGAGGAGGCCTTGACCCGGATATTGGGAATCGGAAGCCAACACAAATCTGATATGTCATAAATGTATAGATGTAGCAGTACTGTCTATCTGTATGTCATGTATGTCATATATGTTATGATGAATTGAAAATGGGGGACCCTGATGTAAACAAGTCGAAAGTCTTTCTCTGGTCTGCATCCCCTTAACATTTGTGTGTATTGAGCCATACTGTATTGTACCCATTCTGCAATCTGTTAATAAACTTTTCAATCAATCAATCAATCAATCAAACAGCCGGGATGGAAACACCGGCCGTTAGCCCCCTAGAGGCTAAATCGTCATCAGTAAATACAAGAAAATAAATAAATAAACATGCTAGCCGAGATTGCACACTCATCAACAAGCGTGTGTACTTACCGGTACACAAAAACCATATATATATATATACACAAACACACACGTACAAACAGACGCCGTTTTATTTTATTTTATATTACATCGGATGCCGCTACGGTCGAGGAACCACGACAGAAACCGAATCCCACTCTTTTTTGGCTGTAAAAGATACCGAACGACGTGACGATAAAAGGAATCTGAATCTGAATCTGAGAAAACACACACGTGGTAATAATACACAAACGTGCACGCTCATACATCACGCGCCTAATGTATTATTATTATGCTGAGAGAGAGGATAACGCTCTCTCGTTTGTAGTGGCTTCACGTGCGCCGTGGCTCTCTCCCCACTATGCTAAGTGCCGGGATAAGAGATAAGAGATGCCAAAAGGCACTCAACCCCACCGCAGGACGGATGAGAGAGAGAGAGAGAGCCGGCGTGGCCGCGGTGGTGGGGGGGGGGGGGGGGGGGGGGGGCTCGTCAGGAGCGTTCCACGCGCCGCGCAGACCCTCCGCCCGCGCGTCGATTAAAAACAGAGAGACGAGAAAGACGCTGGAAAGACGACAGACGGCGTCTCTCCGCTTCCCGAGAGCCGCCTCCACAGCCGATCCGCCGTCTCATCTCTCTCTGTATCGACGACCCCTTCGCTCACGTTGTAATCACACCGGCTTCTGTCTTAGAGGAATGGAGATTACTTTATTGTCGGTGTACACGATTTCAATTTGTCTTTTCGGATATCCCTCCTAGTTACACACAGTCCTCGTATCCCTAGTTACACACACACAGTCCTCATATCCCTCCTAGTTACACACACACACACACACAGTCCTCATATCCCTCCTAGTTACACACATACACAGTCCTCATATCCCTCCTAGTTACACACACACAGTCCTCATATCCCTCCTAGTTACACACATACACAGTCCTCATATCCCTCCTAGTTACATATACACACAGTCCTCATATCCCTCCTAGTTACACACATACACAGTCCTCATATCCCTCCTAGTTACACATACACACAGTCCTCATATCCCTCCTAGTTACACATACACACAGTCCTCATATCCCTCCTAGTTACACACACACACAGTCCTCATATCCCTCCTAGTTACACACACACACAGTCCTCATATCCCTTCTAGTTACACACACACAGTCCTCATATCCCTCTTAGTTACATACACACACAGTCCTCATATCCCTCTTAGTTACACACACACACAGTCCTCATATCCCCCTATACACACACACACACACACACACACACACACACACACACACACACACACACACACACACACACACACACACACACACACACACACACACACACACACCACACACACAGTCCTCATATCCCACCTAGTTACACACACACTGACACACACGCACACAGTCCTCATATCCCACCTAGTTACACACACACACACACAGTCCTCATATCCCCCCTAGTTACACACAGTCCTCATATCCCCCTAGTTACACACACACACACACACAGTCCTCATATCCCACCTAGTTACACACACACACACACACACACACACACACACACACACACACACACACACACACACACACACATACACACGCATACACACACACACACACACACACACACACACACACACACACACACACACACACACACACACACACACACACACACACACACACACACACACACAGTCCTCATATCCCACCTAGTTACACACACACACACACACACACACACACACACACACACACACACACACACACACACACACACACACACACACACACACACACACACACACACACACACACACACACACACACACACACACACACACACACACACACACAGTCCTCATATCCCCACCTACAGTGCAGCGCCCCCTGGAGCGTTATTTTTTGGGGGTTCAGTGCCTTGGTCAAGATGTTCAGCTCCCACTACAGAGCCTTCCTCGCAGCTCGTTCAGATTGTCAGTGTCTCTTGAGTGGAGGAGGAGGGCACCAGGAGGGCACCAAGAGGCCCCCCGGCCGCCCACTGCAGACAGCGGCCCATTATTGCACATGTTGAAGGACACAGAGTCCCCGCAGCAAGATGAGCCTGTTCCCGACAATCAGAAGCAATTATCTACCCACTATTCCCGCCCTCCGGCCCCCACCAGGGCCGACGAATTGGGTCATCAACACCAGGCAGTGGTGGAAGAAGTACACTGTTCCTTTACTTAAGTAAAAGTAGAAATACCCAGATATATGAGTACTCTGGTAAAGGTAAAAGTCCTCCATTCAAATTCGACTCGAGTAAGAGTAGGGAAGTATTTGCAATTGAATGTACTTATCATTCTAAAGTAAAAGTATACGCATTCTACATCGCTAAAGGTTATGATTAAAGGTGACGTTAAAGTGGTGTGTGGTCCAGTTATGCTGCTCTGATCACGTCCTCTTGAACTTTGCAGGCTTCAAATCTGAAAGTATAATATAATCTGCATACATCTTTTTCTTCAAAGTAACTAGTAACTGATGGGTTCAGATAAATGTAGTGGAGTAAAAAGTACAATATTTCCTTTGAAATGTAGTGGTGTAAAAAGTACAATATTTCGTTTGAAATGTAGTGGAGTAAAAAGTATAAAGTTCCCTCAAATGTACAAGTACAGTACTTGAGTGAAAAATACTTAGTTACTTTCCACCACTGTCGACAGGGAACCTGTGCTTTCAGACCGGAACCTCTCCCACTGCTGCCACCTGCAGGGCGGCGCGGGCACTGCAACATTTTTTAAATAATAATAATAATAATAATAGCCGCTACTTTTAGTGTTTATGAGGCTTTCGTGCCGAGCAGGCTGCTTGGTACACATCGTCAGAGCCACTCTCACGCTTCAACCCACAGTACATCTTTAAACAAGGAGCCAGAGTGCAAACGCTCTGTCCGTTCTGCTCACATCGCTGCGGAGCCTACGCTTCACGGACTCCTATACGTCGCATTATGCGAATGAATGAATGAATGAATGAAAACTTTATTTAACAGATTGCAGAATGGGTACAACACAGTACGGCTCAATACACACAATTGTTAAGGGGATGCAGACCAGAGGAAGACGTTTGTCTTGTTTACATCAGGGTCCCCCCCATTTTCAATTCATATAGTGACATTTATGACATACACAACATACAGATATAAGAATCGAATCGAATCATCTAATCTAATCATGACATTTATGACACACATGATATACAGATATACAGTACTGTTACATTTGTGACATACAAGATGTGCAAATACACAGTACTGTTAAACAGAGATCCTAACAGTAAATATATAAATACGAGGGGGAGCGAACTGTACATTCGGAGGGGGTGGGTGGGTTGGGTTCAGACATTTACGGGGGGGCCAGTTTCGAATCGCAGCCTCCCGTAGGTGCTCTTTGAGAGCGGTTTTGAAGGTGGGTATAGTTGCGTTACGCAAGACGTTATGCGTTCGTCAAAAGCTGAAGAGATGATACGAGCGGTGGTATATATGAGCGGCACTACTAGACCCTGGTCCTGGCTGGGGCCCTGGGCCGGTCATCTGACTGTTTGTGTGTCACTGTCTACTACGCTCCTCAAGATGAGCCCACTGGCATATTATACAACCCCACACACACACACGCCCGGGAACAGAGGCTCCAGTGTGTGTGTGTGTGTGTGTGTGTGTGTGTGTGTGTGTGTGTGTGTGTGTGTGTGTGTGTGTGTGTGTGACTGTCAACCCCGGGCGCTATGTGAGCTCTGACTACACACTGTGTCCTCAGAGTGTCCCCGGAGTGGGCCGCTGGTGGTGTCCAGGCAGGCGCTCTGACCCCGGGCTGAACTGAGCTGGAACGTCAGCCCCCTGGAGAACTCTGTGGTCAGTGGCCCCGGGGCCTGGAGGACCACAGCACACACACACACACACACAGACACACACAGACACAGACACACACACACAGACAGACAGACATACACACACACACACACACACACACACACACACACACACACACACACACACACACACACACACACACACACACACACACACACACACAGACACAGACACACACACACAGACAGACAGACATACACACACACACACACACACACACACACACACACACACACACACACACACACACACACACACACACACACACACATACAGACAGACAGGCACACACAGACAGACACACACACACACACACACACACACAGAGACAGACAGACAGACACACACACACACACACACACACACACACACACACACACACACACACACACACACACACACACACACATACACGCACACAGTGGTGGAAAGTAACTAAGTATTTTTACTCAAGTACTGTACTATTATTATTATTATTATTATTATTATTATTATTATTATTATTATTATTATTATTATTATTATTATTATTATTATTATTATTATTATTATTATTATTATCATTATTATAGCTATCTGGCTGCACGTTAGCCTAGCTCAGCACAATGAATGGAAGCGGACATGGCCGGTTAGCCTTCGGGAGAGGTGTTAGTAGGCTAACCGGCTATGTCCGCTTCCATTCATTGTGCTGAGCTAGGCTAACGTGCAGCCAGATAGCTTTCTACTGAACGCACAGAGAGGAAACTGGTATATATCCTCTTGTCTCTCTCTCTGGAGAAGACGGTAAGCTAATTTCCCCAAATGTTGGCGTGTTCTTTTAAGTACAATTTCAAGCTTCTTGTACTTCATGTATATTCATTTCATATTCGAGTATTTTCATTTTAGGGAACTTTATACTTTTTTACTCCACTACATTTAAAAGGAAATATTGTACTATTTTACCCCATTACATTTATCTGAACCCATCGGTTACTAGTTACTTTGAAGAAAAATATTTTGCATAGAAGACATGATAAGAAATGTATGCAGATTATATACTTTCACATTTGAAGCCTGTCAACTTCAAGAGGACATAATCAGAGCAGCATGACTGGACCACATACCACTCTAACATCACCTTTAATCAGAGCAGCATAACTGGACCACACACCACTCTAATATAACCTGTAATCAGAGCAGCATAACTGAACCACATACCACTTTAACATGACCTTTAGAGGTCCATGGATCGAGGTTGAATGCTCCCAAGCACTGGAATACACAAACATAGAATGCATACTTTAGATACTAAAGTACATTCCATAGGAAATACTTATCTACTTAAGTAGAATTTGAATGGAGGACTTTTACTTTCACCAGAGTACTAATTTACGTAGGTGTTTCTACTTTTTACTTAAGTAAAGGAACTGTGTATTTCTTCCACCACTGCACACACACACACACACAGGCACCAAAGAGTTCTAACATACAGGCATACACATGCCCAGTACGGAGCCTAGGAGCCTACTTCCTGTCTCTCTCTCTCTCTCTCTGCGCTGCTAACAAGAGTGTGAAACGTCATTAGGTTTCCTTCTGGACTGCTGTGTGGGGCCCCGCTGCTGGGGGTTCATCTCGGGGCTAAAAGTAGACAGTAATGCTCAGCTTCAGTCCGATTACAAACTAGAGGTGAGAATAGGAGGATCACACTTCTCCAGGGGTGTAAAGTATTTGAGTAATTGTACTTTGTTACAATACCTAAGTACTGTTTTGGGGGATTTGTACTTTACTCAATGTACTTTGTATACTTGTACCTTTACTCAATAACATTTCAGAGGGAAAAAAAACATACTTTTTACTCCTTACATTTAAAATGCAGACCTACAAAGTACAAAGTACAAATCTCACAGGTCCAACAATTTTAATTAGTATATTTGTTTCTCTGGCCAAACTAACGTTCACGTTATTAATCCTGCGGCCGCTCTTTATTTAAAAACAGCCAATCAAATCACCATCAATGGAAAATGAACCCGCCCATACCCACGCTGATTGGTCCTTGTGCAAGACTGGAAAGCGGGGATCTTTGATTAAACACCTGCTATCAGAAGAATAGACAGTCACTTAGTACTTAAGTACATTTAGAATAGAATAGATAGAAATACTTTTATTATCCCGTGGGAAATTTGACACTGCAAATCGCTCAACATTTAAACATTTAGACAGGACAGGTCACGAATTAGAATAATAACACAAATCAATCAAGTTGCCTAGGATAAGAGTAGAGTAAAATAGAATAAAAATGAAATAAAATATACAGAAATAAATACAGTAAAAATATACTGAGCATGGGGGAAGGGGGGGGGGTACAGGTAGTAAAAAACAACACAGCAGTGTAAACAATTTGGTCAATATAATTTAACTATCTAACTAAATGAAATATAAATTCACAGTATTCACAGTGTCACATAAGGTGCAGTATGCTTCAGGTTTAAAAGTAGAAACTTTTCGACTTTTACTCAAGTGTGTTTCAGCCAGATACTCTGACTTTTACTTGAGTACGATTTTGAGACGGTACCCATACAGGGTTTCCCATTAATTACCTAGACTGTGGAGGCCCGCTATAGTCCAGTGGTTCCCAATCCTCTCCTCGAAGCACCCCAGCCGCTGCATGTATTTGTTAAATTCCACCACCAGCACACCTTGATTCAACTAATAAAGGGCTAGTTAAGTTGAATCAGGTGTGCTGGTGGTGGAATTTAACAAACACATTTAACGGCTGGGGTGCTTCGAGGAGAGGATTGGGAAGCACTAGTCTAGTCGATTTTGTGTTTTGAGCACAAAGTTCATCATAGATCTAGCCTCTTTATTTTGCTCTCAAAGTGCACCAGATTGATGCATTTAACTTTAAAATGTACCTAGAGGGTTGGACGTTCACCCCCCCATAGTCTCTGAAAATCCTGTGGGAAACACATACTTTCACTTAAGTATAATTTCTGTGTACCCCTGCACTTCTCCCACCCCATGAACCCCCCACTGGCCGTTTGATTTGACCACCGGTCATCACCAGCAGTAGAGTCTATTAAGCACACGGTATACACGAGATTAATCGTGGCATTTCATCATAAAGTATTCTGTATTTTGTTGTGACTAATAATAAACAAACTTGAACTTGAGCCTTTAGAGAAAGGAGAATATAGGTACCGCGCGGATCACTTAATCTCCATCCTCTCTAGAGTTGTATCCAGCCCACTTCATTATTGTAGGAGATGATGTGCGTTTGGTCGGGTCTGGGTCTGACCTGAATCCGCGAATATTTTTCAAACCGGTCAACGACAACTATTTTATTTGAATTAATTTCTATCGTTGTCCATCGAAATATTAAATCCAGTATGAATGGGCGCTACTACACAGCTCTCTGGCGCCTGCTTACAACATGCCATAGTGAACGGGTGTACCTGTATACCTAAGTATTAAACACGTTTTCCCCCAGTGAAACTCTTAGCTACAACAATATTGTACCGTCCTGTTATCTATTGGTTATTAGGCCACCATCATCTTATCGACCACAGCATGCTTGTGACAACCACTCAGAGAGATGGGGAGATGGGGACGGGGGTTAGAGAGTTCCCATGTTTGTAGTGGGCGGAGTTGGAGCAATACATACATGTAGTGAGCATATGCATATAATATGGTGACAATAGAATCAAAGTTTATAAGAGAATTGTGAAATTAAGTAATAGATATATAACTAAGAACTACTGCAGTCGTATGTATACAGGATGAGATACAAGACGATGGCTCAGGGCCGTATGCCCCGGGGGGGGGGGGGGGGGGGGGGGTTGGGGGAGAAACCAATCAGAATAGGTCAAGGCAGAGCAGGTAAGGTTTGACGCTGCAGGTCAGACAGAAGGCACTATGAAGCTGTTCCATGGGACCGGTGGTGCTCATGTCCAGTAGAAGGTCACTGGAATGTCTATAAATAGATACTCTGAGAGACACGGACAGGGGTTACAAAATTATCCCATGTCTGCAGACATGGGAGCAGATAACAGACATCCTAACTAAACTAGACAGGTGAGATCAGGGTAGGTTGAAGGAGAGGGATAAAAGATGGGTCTTAAGCGAGGATTTAAAGGCTTCGACAGAGCAGGCGCCACTGACGACTGCAGGTAAACTAAACAGGCTTGTGATTATTAGATTAGATTAGATTAGATTAAAATGTATTACCACAGTCAGGCCAGCTGAAAATTCCACCCAATTTCTGCCGTTGACTAAAAACACCTAAAAAAAAAAAAAAAAAATCGTACTGTCTTTTACTGTTATGTACCTTACTACTACAGTATGCTACTATACTTATACTACTACCTATCATGCTAATATGTCTATACTACTATGCTACTATACTTCTATCATGCTAATGTGTCTATACTACTATGAACTCAGAGTGTAACACTCAAGTTTGACACAGTTTGACTGCCAGAGACGCACCCCTCCTGCTGACTTGTTGTTCACAATGACTAAATGTAACTTGTTGAGACGCTGGCATGCCTCCTTCAAATGTCTCATTGTGGCCTCAGCCCAGATCTACGCTCTACGGAGCGCACACTCATAGTTTATCATTAATTTGAGCTATTGTTGTGACTGATGACCAACTCAAGTCGGTTATGCAACTTCCCAGTCTCGCCATGTCTGAATTTCCCAGTTGGTGTTTTCCCGCTCTTTCTGGAATCCCCCCACATTTGTTCAGTGTTTTTCCTTTCAATTCATGCTTATCTTTCAGACACAGCGGCCTCTTTGTTCTGCTTTGGGCCGTTAAGGAGGAGGATCCCTCG